>NC_044907.1:9049234-9179234 GCF_001633185.2 Quercus lobata | reverse complement strand
TTTTAAAGATGTTTTGGAGTCCAATAGAAATTATGAAATCAAGAAATTAAGGGTCACATAAGCTAGGGACATGACAATGATATTTATCCAGTCCTAGTGGCTTGTGGGAATATAGTATGGTGGAAGGACATAGATATAAAATTGTATGAAATGGGACCTCATTTGTAATTCTCTAATCTTCAGGGGTCAATTGCAATGTATTGATGGACATTATTGTAATATGTAGAAGTTGAGATATTTTCTTAATATGGTTGAGAAAATTAAGAAATATTTTTGGAAAGTGTTTCAAGATAAGTCAATAACGTTTAAAAGGTTATTGATAAAATCCTACAGCTGAAGATTAGGATCCCTAAGGATCCCACGTCCAATCTCTCTCTAAGGTTTTAGAAGTCTACTATAAAATAAGATTTTATAATATCATATTTAGTGGTTGGCCATCAGAACTACTGTGTGATACTGTAGTCTTCTGAAAACTCAAAAGAAATAGAGAGAGAGACGTGAATACCTTGGGAGGCAACACGCTTGGGTCGCTAAGAGAGGTACGCAATTTTTGTTCCATTTAGAATCCATGGTTGTGTGGTACAACGATCTTTAAATGAAAATATGATTTTTTTTGTTTTATATTGTTTCCGCAATAGTTTTCAACTATAATGCTAATGGTCAATTACATGGACAAAGTTTACTTTCAAATTGAGTTAGAGGAAACTCCTCCCCATAAATGAGTATGTCATAAGACCATCCATATGCATAAAATCACATGAATCATTAAAATATTTAAACAATTCATATAACTATTAAGTCATATGACTTCAAGTTGAAACAAAAGACAGGAAACAAAAAACAAAAAAAAAAAAAACAAAAAATCAAATATCAAACGACTAAATATAAATGTGGAGAGTTTGTTAAGTTCCCACGTGATGGGTTAGAAGAACATTTCTCCGGTTTTGAAGAAAACTTTACCCAAATTCATAAGTAGCCTTTCACACCGAAGCCAAAATTATAAAGAAAAAAAGAACTCACCACCACCATAACTAAAAACAACAATAATAAATTTATGCTAAGGACAAATATATATTGCATTGAATTTTAAATTACCTTTATTTGAAACCGAGTCTACAATGAAAAAAGTATTAATACACTTATGGCCTCATTTACTAGCTTATCAATTAGAAGGCCATTGAGTGTGATGGGAAGAATCAGAAATCTTTGCATAATCAATTATTCAAATAGAATTAGAAATAAGAGTTGGTCATGTGAGACTTGGTACATGTAAAATTAGAATTGTAAGGCCTTTGCTATTCTTAATCTCGGTCCTTCCAATAAACAATCTTTTATACGTATGCCCAAACCAAAATCCCTTCAAGAATCCAAAACTTGGCTTCTTCATGATCATGAATGTAGCAGCTACACATAAGGAGAGATAGTCCAAGCACACTTTTGCATGTCTTTCTTGTATCCTACTCTGTATATCACTTCATTTTTAGCCTGTGAATGGACTCAAGGGCTTGAACTGAATGAAGAACCAAATCCATCTGGCCATCAGTCTCATTGGTCATATTTTCATTGTCATCATCATCATCGACAAAGTGCCATTTCTGTATAGGTCCATATAGTCACAATATAGCTTCTGGAATACTGAGTTTCCCACTAAGATATAATTGAGTGGGAATATCACATTTGTGCAAACTTGAGACTGCATCTGCTTGTGTCAAAGTTAACGACCCAGTCAATGCTAACAAGGGCTCTAACAAATGATTTTGATTCTCAGTTTTTCTTTCTTTCCTTATTTCTTCTAACAAAGCTTTACTAGTGTCAATACCTTCTTAGTTGATCAAGAGAATAAGATGTTAGAAGTGATCCTGATCATTGGAACCTACAATTCAAAAATACAATATACTATAATCAACTTACCTGCTATGTATCCACCATGAACATAACCACTAAATTGTTCACTTGTGCGTTCACCAGTAAAGAAAATGCATTCCACTGGGGCCTTAACAAAAAGCATAAAACAATTTCAATACAAAATCATAGTGAAATTTTTTTAATCAAGTTCAAACTTTTTAACATGATTTTCAAATTTAAACAAGAAATGCATAACTCCTTTCACTCTTTTTTGCTTTTTGTTCTTCAAGTTGCAAATAGAATACATGACAGATATGCACTATTTTGGGCAGCAGAAGCAAATTCTGGAGTCCCCTTACAATACTGTGTCTTTCCTATCTGCTAAGGTTTCTTATCCATAGTTTCAACTCAAATTTTAGTACCTTAATATCGTGAAAATTTATCACCTATTAAAAAAACTTAAGGAAGGTAAGTAAGAAACTGTACCTTAATATCGTGAACAAGTTGATTATTAGAGATGATTGGATAGTTTCTGTAGCTGCCACATTGGAACCTGTTATAATACCACCGTGGCACAAGTATATCAGTGGGTATGTAGGGTCCAAACATGTTCCTAAGCACCCTCATAGCTTCTTTCAATGTTTCTTCATCTGACTGGCCTTCCACACGTTTTGATTCCCCATTCGTCAACAGAGGATTTAATTTTAAAATGCATGAGTCTAGAAAATCTAATTATAACTTGATAAAAAAAATAAATAAATCAAAATAAAAAAAGAGTCAAATTAAGATTTCCATATGGTTCTCATCGTGCAACTAATTTTGACAGAAACATCATAGATGAAAAAATCATTCAAATTTAATTAATATATAGCTTCTTTCAGAGGCCTTACTAGGACGAATGGCTATGTAGTATGTAGTGGTCTTGTTATAGTCGCGTGCCTTATGGCATCTTGGGCTTTATAATATGGTCTTTATTTAAGTAATTGAATTTGGGCACCTTTGAATTGATGCTATTCAAGTTGGAAACACCGAGAGCATATGACTAGAACCAACTTCTTTTCTTTCTTTTTTTGAGTAAGAATCAAGTTTTTTTTGGGAGAAAGAATGACTAAAATCAACTTGAAAAGGTAATTTTCACATGGTCGTCATGGTAAAAAATGATAAAGATGTGACAAATTTACTGTATGACACTTATCAACTGATGCAACAATGAAAATAATTAATAGGTTACAACCCCAATAAATGAATGTTTAAATTTTATTTTTTATAATTTGTGATACATCAATTTATAAGCTTAATGTAGTAAAAGCTTATAGTATCTCTAACATAACTTTGCAATAGTTAGCAAATCCAATGAGAGAAAAAGAGAGAGATCTGAATGGGTTTCCTTCAATCTTATTTCATTTTTACTACTTTAAAAAATAATAATAAAATATTTATACTTGTAGGGACACGTTTTTCAACCCAATCCCAAAATGTATGGGATCTTGGCCTGGTGAACCCAGTACAATAAATTTATAGAAAGTGGATTAAAGAGCTAGGTTTTAGTGCATGAATAACGGTTAGAATGGGTTTTCATGATGATCAAACGGAGATGAACCAAGTCTATCTAAGAGAATCTGTCCTTGGCACAATCTGAGGAGCTCTGTTCTGGTATATATTGAATGAGAATGGTTATAGGAGTTGTTTGAGAGTGCTATTGTGCTTTCTCCCTCTATTTTTCCTAGTCCCCTTCCTCTGGGGTCTCTATTCTCATTTATACTACATCTCTTCTTTCATCTTTACCCTACACGTGGATAGTTGATGGTTTAGGCTGATACTTGTCCCATCAGCCTCCTCTAGAAGGCTTTGGAGGATGGTTATAAGGCTGGAAAAGTACTGTTCAAAGGTCACTTCCTCATTAATGCGGCTAGGGAATTAGCTACAGATCATTCAATGCTATGATAGCAACTTTCCCTTAGACATTTTTGGGTTCCCATCTTTCTTGTGCGTTTATGGTGCACGTCCCTATCACTAGAGCTTCTTGGAAGGTCACTTTGATCATTAGGATCTATACTTGATCTGCGTTTAGCTTATCCGAGGAGATATTCCTCCTCGGATTTGGACTTCTCACACTCTCGGCCAAAGCCCAAAACACAATTGTATGATTTGGGCCCATGAACCCACAATACTTAATTAGGGATTATTTTTTTGAATATTTTTTTTTTCAGTAAATAAAAAGAAGATTTTAAGCACTAACAAATATTTGTTCTCTCAAAATGATAGGGAATCAATATAGGCTAATTCAAATCATGGAAAGAAGTATATATAAAAACTCTCAATTAAGAAATCTCTTGATAAAACGTTGAGATTGCACTCTTTTTCTATACTACTATTTAAGGGGCTTCCCCTGTTTGGATTCCACATTTTTCATACCTAAGATACCCTCATTATACCCACTTACAAGTTTTCAACTACCGAGGATAGATATGTAAATTAAAACTCCTACACTTTAAAACCACAAACTCACGTACACTTTACAGTTTCTATCTCACTTTCTCTCTGTCATTCTTCTTCAAATTAAAGACATTTAGTTTAGCTCTACATCCTCTTCTCTTTTTCTTCATATTAAAGATATTTACTGTCAGAGGTTTCAACAAATTTTCAGGTTCTATCTTTTGCAAGTTCCTCTTTGTTTTCTTTTCTTTTGTTTATGATTGACTTTCTTTAAGTTCTAATTTTTTTTTTCTTATATGTATCACGTTAACTCTTTTTTTTTCCCCTTCTTCTTTATTTTAAAATGTAATTTTGAAATAAATGGTTCCTTCATATACTAATTGTCATTTCATGTTGTAGGTATTGTGATCCAAAGATAGGGCTGTCTTATGCTACAAAAGAAGTATTCAAAATCATTCTCCAACAGTTAAACAGTATGGCTTCCTTTACCTCTTTTAATAGTCTTTGTTTACATTTTAAAAACTATAACCATGATCACCTCATGAATAGATAGTGAGTTTTTAAAAAAAAAAAATAAGGTCAACAACGTCCATCACTCTCTTATTAGGTTTTTTATTTTATTCTTTCTTAGAAAAGGTTTTTAATTTTATCAAAAGGTTTTTATAAGAATTATTATATGTATTAAACCTCACATAAAGTGGTCGTTATCTAAGAAAGTGTTGTAAAAAAATTTCTTTTCTAATAGAAACTATATTTCTTTTGTATACAATTAACGTGTATCTCTTGCCATAAAATTATCAATTTAAGCTTTTATTTACTTATGTTATGGATGTGTAGTAAATGACTAAAACATGTTTAACTTACACTAAAATATTGCCTACAAAATAGAAACACTCTCCCACTAACCCACTTCTTCAAATTAACTATACGTTTATTTTTTTTAATAGAAAAATTAGTTAAATTACCTACGTTTTTTTTTGTTTTTTTCCTAAAAAGAAACCTACGTTTCTAATACTATTTTATTATTATTAAAAAATAAATAAATAAAAACACCCTAAGTTTATCCAAAAAAAGGTGTATATATCTATTTAGTTTAATTTTTATAAAAAAAAAAATAAATGTCAAAAAAAATTTTAAATAGTTATCAAAAAAAAAAAAAAAAACTAAACTAAATAGATATATACACCTTTTTTTTTTTTTTTTGATAAGTAGATACATCTTTAACTCCCATTAAAATGTTACCTACAAAATAGGATCACTCTCCTAATAGTTTTCAAATTACTTTATCCATTTAAAAAAATTAAAATTAAAACAAACACACTTTTTTAGTAAAAAAAAAAAACCCACATCTTCCGTTACAAACTTGGTGATCCTAAATTTTTAGTTCCAACTCTCCAATATATCTTACATTTCAAAAAAATATATATAACTGAAGCTAATTGTAAAAGTTGGATTGCTACACCTATTAAAACCACGTTTGTTCTCACAAAAAAAAAAAAAAAACCCCATTTTCTCATCATTTTTCTATCACAATCTCTTTTATCCTTATATGCTATCACTACCAAAATTTTCGGATAACTACTATTTTATTCAAATGTTTGCTTTATTCTTTTTTTTTTTTCTTTTTTTTTTTGGAGAAGAATTTTCTATTTCTATTTGAATTCAAAAATTTCAAACACAAACTCTAACAAACTTAAGCTATTATCTTTAACAACATATACATTCAAACGTTGGTTTGTTAATTAAAGTTTTTTTTTTTTAAAATACTTGGTTTAACCCTAATTCTTTTATCTCTCTCAAGTTCACGTACGCACAAACTTTTTGGATTGCATTGAGGAGTCATTGGAATGGAATATTAGATAAGTTCGGGTGAGAGACTTTACAAGAATTATTATATGTATTAAACCTCACATAAAGTGGTTGTTATCTAAGAAACTGTTGTAAAAAAATTTCTTTTGTAATAGAAACTATATTTCTTTTGTATACAATTAACGTGTATCTCTTGCCATAAAATTTTCAAATTAAGCTTTTATTTACTTATGTTATGGATGTGTAGTAAATGACTAAATTTTAGGATTAAAAATACTAAATTTTACGAATACACAAAAAATGATAACTGTCATACATAAAATTTGAAAAAAAAAAAAAAAACCCGCATCAACAACACCAAAAACGTGAGAGACTTTACAAGAATGAAATATTAGACTTTTAATTTTTTTTCCCTAAAATTTAGCATTTTATTTTTTTTTCAAAATCAGATATGTTAGTGCCTAAATATAAGGATATGGATGGAGAAATTATAGTAGTAGTTTTATTGTAGGAGTCTTTCTTTTTCAAAATATGGACGACATTAAAAAAAAAAGAGGAAAACGTGAGATTTATTTTGTATACAATTAACATGTATCTCTTCACATAAAATTTCCAATTTAAGTTTTATTTACTTATGTTATGGATGTGTAGTAAATGACTAAATTTTAGGATTAAAAAAACTACATTTTAGGAAAAGACAAAAAATGATAACTGTCATACATAAAATTTGAAAAAAAGAAAAAAAGAAAAAGAAAAAAAAAAGAAGAATGAAAACTTGAGATGTTTAACATTGGATAGAAAGTGGAAATTTTTTAAATAGTACATAGATAGAGAGAGAGAGAGAGAACGTGAGAGACTTTACAAGAATGGAATATTAGATTTAAAATTCTTTTCCCTAAAATTTAGCATTTTATTTTCTTTCAAAATCAATTATGTTAGTGCCTAAATATAAGGATATGGAAGGAGAAATTATAGTAGTAGTTTTATTATAGGAGTCTTTTTTTTCCAAAATATGGAAGAGATTAAAAAAATAAAAAAGGAAAACGTGAGATGCTAAAAAGTAGGATTTTTAAAATAGTAAATGGATAGATGTGTGTATATATATATTAAAAAAAAAGACAAAGTACAAGATGTAAATACTTTGAATTTTCGAAAATGAGAAAACAATAAAAACGATTTCATTTTTCATTAAAAAAAACGTATTATTTATTTCAAAAAGTAAATTAAAGATTAAATTAAGAGAGGAGTATATACTTAGTTTAATGCTTTGGTCTAAATTTAAAGTGCGATTTTGAGCAATAGTACATGACAAAAAATGATAACTGTCATATATAAAATTTGAAAAAAAAAAAAAAAAAAACAACATCAACAACACCAAAAAGGTATTAAAAAAAAAAAAAAGGAAAACTTCAGATGTTTAACGTGGGATAGAAAGTGGAAATTTTTAAAATAGTACATAGATAGAGAGAGAGAACGTGAGAGACTTTACAAGAATGGAATATTAGATTTAAAATTTTTTCCCTAAAATTTAGCATTTTATTTTCTTTCAAAATCAATTATGTTAGTGCCTAAATATAAGGATATGGAAGGAGAAATTATAGTAGTAGTTTTATTGTAGGAGTCTTTTTTTTCCAAAATATGGAAGAGATTAAAAAAAAAAAAAAGGAAAACGTGAGATGCTAAAAAGTAGGATTTTTAAAATAGTTCATGGATAGATGTATATATATATATATATATATAAAAAAAAAAAAAAAAAACAAAGTACAAGATGTAAATACTTTGAATTTTCGAAAAAGAGAAAACAGTAAAAATGATTATATTTTTCATTACCAAATAACGTATTATTTACTTCAAAAAGTAAATTAAAGATTAAGTTAAGAGAGGAGAATATACTTAGTTTAATGCTTTGGTCTAAATTTAAAGTGCGATTTTTTTAAATAGTACATGGAAAAGGTACTATTTAAATAATGGAGTGCATGATCAAGCAATATTGAACATGTAGGCCATTGATGAGTATTATGTGTAGTGAAATAATTTTTCATCACACCCTAGACTTTTTTTTTTTTTTTTTGTGATTGGAAAATGTAATAATCCAAAATTATAATAAATGTTCTAAATTAACTCTTACACGTTAGCCATCTATCAGTATGTCCCACGTAATTAAGGGTATTTTTTTTACGGATAATTAAGGGAACTTTAGTAAAGAAGAGATTAAAAAAGTTTTAACATAAAACAACAATATTTTTCTTTTCAGACTTCATTTTCTCTTTGTATATTTGTATGATATTATATTTATATCCGGTAAAGTAAGAAATTAAATGTACATTCAAATCCTTTAAATCATCACCTCCACAACTCTCAACTTCTAAACTCACTAAGCCACTTCTTCTCTCTCTTACACTTACACATAGACACATAAAGTTACAAACAGACACATTATTTTCTCATCCAAATTAACCAAAATGGCATGATTTTTTTTTTAAAGTGTGTGAAATGAGTACGAAAAATTTAATCTAATTTTAACTATAAATAAATGATTTTTTGAAATAAATTAAACATTTTCTAAATTATATTTTCATCATATTGATCTAACAAATCATAACCTAAAATAATAATTTAATAATTTTAAGAAGTGTAACTTATTTCTCCTATTTTACTAAAAATTTATTACAATCACACATATTATTACAATTCTTACATGTGATTAATTTGTTCAAAATTAGTTCACTTTAATGAGGTTTTAAAACACCCTGTTTGTGACAAGGAAAAATCTATTGATTATTGTGTATGTATGCACAACGACCACCATAAATTTAATTTAATTTTATGTACAAATGAGTTCGCAAAATACATCGGCGGTGAATACCGATGACATAGAACGTCGTCGAGAACAATGGAGATATTATGCTCGCATGAGAAGACAACGAGAAGACAATGAAAGCAGAAATATTCGATTGGCAAGACGTCGTGCTAATTACTCAAGACAAAGGCAACAAACTTTAGGTGGTGATCACATTTTAGTGGGAGGCCCAACAAATTTAAATGAAGAAGATGTTGTACATTCTAATTCAACATCAACAAACCCATCACTAATACCACCTAATCACGAGGATGGACGAAGTCGTCGGCTTACCCATATCCGTAACTTGGCACGCAATATGCCAGTTGAGCATAGGGCTATGCAAGAAGTCAGTGGTGAGATTATAGTTTAAGCTGTTTAAACATTCTTCATTGATTGGAATCTTGTTATTTTGATAAAATCCGTAATCTCTAGCTTGTTAATTGTATGTCAATGTATACTAAGATATTAAGTCAATGTTTATAATATTAAATTTAGGTCTCCCTCCATCCTATCCAACTATAATGGCGAATGACTTTAAGGCTGGATCAAGTCATATAAATTCTAATGTTACTACTGGTAAGTCTTATATAATATATTGATAAAGCTTTAACCATATTTTTTTATATATAATTACACCAATTGAGCATTTTATATAAATACATTGCAGTTATAGAAAGAATTGAAGGAGTTGAAAATATAGTTGAGCAAAACCAAGGGGATGCCTATAGAGAACAAGGTTCGTTTCTCAATGTCACCATTTTTATCCTCAATTTCATGTTTATATCCTTCTATAAACATTTCATCATTATTTTTATATATAATAACACCAATTGAGCATTTTCTATAATTACATTGCAGGTGTAGAAAGAACAGAAGCAGTTGAAAATATAAATTGTCAAAATCACGGGGATGGCTACAGAGAACAAGGTTTGTTACTCAATCTCACCATTTTAATTTCAATTTACATGTTTATCATTATCAATTTTATTATTTGTTAATAAGCTGCATATTTGAAACATTATTAATATTTTAATATTTTAATATTTTCTTTCACAACTATCATAACACTCTTTATCACTAATTTTTTCCTCAAAATAAAAATTAGGTGTTGACAACACGTTTGATGGTACTGCACATGTAATAAATTGTATGCGAGGCAGATACAATTGTGCAAAGGATTATAAAGAAGGTATACAGACCATTAGGTACCAACTACCACAACCAAAGACATGTTGCTTTTGTAATGCCCATTTGTTCCATCGAGAGACATCCTCTATGTGTTGCAAGGATGGAAAAATATCCTTACCCAACATACCAATTTGTCCTGAATTTAGGGAGCTCATTTGTGAGCAAACACCACGAGGCAGACATTTCAGGCAATATATACGGTTTTACAACAACATGTTTGCATTTACCTCAATGGGAGTGCACGTAGATGAAACCATGGCCTTGAATAGTCGAGGAATATATACATTTCGGGCCCAAGGTGCCATCTATCATAGAATTGGTAGTCTTTTACCACATACACCTCTAAGTGTACGACATCTACAATTATATATCTACGACACTGGTCTTGACATACAACACAGAATGTCTCAATCTGTAGAAGCTCATGAAGATATTGTGCAACTTATTCAAAGGATCTTAGACATGTATAACCCATTTGTGGAGAAATTTCGTCAACTATCTCAAAGTCCAAATTTACATCAATGTAAACTTCTGATTAAAGAACAACCTTTAAACCAACCTCAATATTGCCTTCCTAGTGCTTCCCAAGTGGCAGCTATTATTGTAGGAGGAGAAGAAGCTGGTCATTTAAGTGGTAGAGAAATTTTGATTCAAACATTTGGTGGTAATTTGATCAATGTTCAAGATACAGCAGGATATTATGATCCATTGTAATACCCAATACTTTTCCCATTTGGAACATATGGATGGGATATCAATACACGCGACACTAATAGAAATAAAGTGTCATGTCATGAGTATTATGCATTCATCTTTCAGGTAACAGTTTTATTATTTTCAATTTTTTTTTTACTTCAAAATGCCGCTTACACTATAAAATAACTGAACCTACATTTATTTTTACTAATGTCCAAGATTCGCGACGATGCTCTATCAATGATTTGGTATGGAGGACGCCTTTCACAACAATATGTTGTTGATAATTATGTAAAAATTGAAACACACAAGCTTAGGTGGTTTGAGCACAATCAAGATTCTATTAGGGCAGATCTGTACCAAGGCCTACAAGATGCTTTCCATGAAGGAGAGAGTGATACTGGTAATGTAAATTTTACACTTGAAATTTACATTATCTTATTAATGGCAAATTGGTAGGAATATTTATTAATGACCCAACTTTTTCACCTTATATTTAGGAAATGTTGGACATAGAACCATTCTACCTTCATCATTTGTGGGAAGCCCACGCGATATGATCCAACGATTTCAAGATGCAATGTCATTGGTTCAAAAGTTTGGGAAACCAGATTTATTCATCACAATGACGTGTAATCCAGGATGGGAAGAAATCCAAAATGAGCTTTTACCCGCACAAACCGCACATGATCGTCCAGACTTGCTTGCAAGAGTTTTCAAATCAAAATTTGAAGAATTGAAAGATGATATTGTGGTTAAAGGGGTTCTCGGAAGAGTTATTGTATATGTGCAAGTCTTTGAGTTCCAAAAAAGGGGTTTACCACATGCCCACATGCTTATAATTCTCGATGAAGATGATAAATTGCATAATCCAGAGGATTACGATCGAGTTGTTAAAGCAGAAATACCGTGTAAGGAGGAACAACCTCAGTTACATAAAGCTGTACTGAAACATATGATACATGGTCCTTGCGGAGTACAAAATCCAAGATCACCATGTATGAAAAATGGGCGATGTAAAAAAGGATACCCAAAGCCTTTCTCGCCAGAAACCTACCAAGGCAATGACTCATATCCTGTTTACAAACGATATGATACTAATAATCCCGTGCCATTGAATGATCATTGCAGGATTATGGTAGACAATACTCGTGTCTCTATGAAAGTTAGACCAGGCCCAAATTATGATGAGGTCGAACAGTACGTTGATGCAAGATGGGTATGTGCTCCAGAGGCATGTTGGAAGATATTTTCTTTCCCTATGTATCGAATGTACCCTGCCATTTTTCGTTTGCAAATTCATCTTCCAGATAGACAACAGGTACATTTTAGACCACATGAACCAATTGCTAATGATTTGGAGCGAAGTAAAAAGACAATGCTCACTGAATTTTTTTATATGAATATGATTGATCATGATGCACGAAATTATCTATATAGAGAGTTCCCTGAGCATTATTGTTGGGATTATAAAAACAAAACATGGACACAAAGAAGATCTCATAAAAAAGTAGTGGGCAGGGTATATACTGTTTCACCATTTGATGGAGAGAAGTTCAATTTGTGTGTTCTTCTTAATCATGTCAAGGGGCCAACAGGATTTGACGATTTATTGACTGTGAATGGGATAACCTATCCAACTTTTAAACAAGCAGCTCAACATAGGGGTTTACTAGAGAATGATAACAGCATATGACAATGTCTACTTGAGGCAAGAGACATTCGAATGCCGTCTGCTTTAAGAAGATTGTTCGCAACAATATTGGTATTTTGTTTACCAATTGGAGTAAGAGAATTGTGGAATGAGTTCTATCCATATATGATAGAAGATTACCCATCAACATCTGTTACAACAGAGACACATCGTACAAATAAACTTCTCAATGATTTAGAGGCATTACTCTTGCAACATGGAAAGCATATTACAGAGTATGATTTGCCGATTTTAACTGGAAAATGTGACAATGATTTAACTATACCAAGACTCATACAAGATGAGCTAACTATTCCTAATATAGATGAAGAATTCACTTTAATTGAGAAGTTGAATAACGACCAGAGACTTGCATATGACACAATCATGACAGTTATTGATCGTAACGAAAGTATGATATTCTTCGTCGATGGGCCAGGGGGAACTGGGAAAACATTTTTGTATCGCACAATATTGGCAGCCTTGAGAAAAGCTGGTCACATTGCAATTGCCACAGCTACATCTGGCATAGCAGCAACGTTACTCCCTGGTGGAAGAACAGCGCATTCCAGGTTTAAGATTCCTTTAACTCTAGATGCTTCATCTACTTGCTCAATAAGTAAACAATCAGACTTAGCTGAGCTTATTAGACGTGCCACCATAATAATTTGGGATGAAGCCCCAATGGTAAATCAACGTGCACTTGAATCTTTAGATAGAACATTTAGAGATATTATGGAAGTAAATTTACCTTTTGGTGGGAAGGTGCTAATTTTGGGTGGAGATTTTCGTCAAGTACTTCCGGTTGTTCCAAAGGGTACAAAGGCAAAAATGATTGATGCATGCATAGTCAAGTCCCCATTATGGAAAGATGTCAAAGTGTTACATTTGAAGCAGAATATGAGGTCTAGCAATGATGAAGAGTTTGCTGAGTACATACAACACATTGGTGATGGGAATGAACCATATATAATTGATGATTTGATTAAACTACCCCCTTCAATGGCAATGCAATGGGAGGGTCAGCATTCTATATACAACTTGATTGATCAAGTTTTTCCAAATTTACAAGACCATGTCAATGATGCAAGGTATATGGTTGATAGGACTTTGCTAACACCTATAAATGATGATGTTGAACAACTTAATGCAAAGATAATTTCTCAGTTTCCAGGAGATGAGTTTACATTACATTCTTTTGATGAGGTTGAAGGAGATACACAACATCTATATCAACAAGAATTCCTAAATTCTATATCTCCAGGGGGTTTACCACCACATATATTACGGCTAAAAAAAGATGCTCCAATTATGTTGTTGCGCAATATAGATCCAAAAGCCGGATTATGTAATGGTACAAGATTGATATGCCGTGGATGTTTTAACAACGTAATTGATGCTGGAATTTTGACTGGACAATATGTAGGTACACGCATTTTTTTGCCAAGAATCCCTTTGAAGACAACAGAAAATGTACACCTGCCATTTGTAATGATCAGACGACAATTTCCTGTACGTTTAAGCTTTGCACTTACAATAAATAAAGCGCAAGGTCAGACAATTCCAACTGTTGGAATTTATCTTCCTGATCATGTTTTTAGTCATGGCCAATTATATGTGGCATTGTTAAGGGGAGTCTCCCAATCCACTACAAAACTATTGGTGCAAAAAGGCAGAATACCTGAGGAGGAAGGTGTTCACACAAGAAATATTGTGTATAAAGATTTTTTGTTCCCTTCATCATAGGTATTAATTAACAATTGAAAAGAACTGTCTTACATATAGATTTACTTTAATAATTTACAAATTTTAATGGTTATGCTATCTTCATTTTAATATTTCATTTTTTGAAGTTTTTTATGTATACAATTAATTGGTAACAGGAAGGATGCCTAACTCAAATGTGAGGATTGAGTCCACTATGCTAAATAATGGAGTGCATGCTTTTCCTACTGCTCATTGGGAAAAGTGGAAGGATGATCAGTCAATATCGAACATGGAGGCCATTGATAACAAGGTATATTTCTTTCTAATGATATCTTTAATCGGCATCCTTTCTATTGTTTTATCAAAATTAATATTAAAAATGTCATGTGGCGAATGGGTTAGGTTCGAAAATTGCAAATTTATTCACCTGGTTGGGGATTCACTGTTCGAGCTGACAAGAAAGAGCTTTGGAGAGAAGTGAAACGAGTTTTAGAGTCACAAGAATTGGAAAGGTTTGTTATGCTATTTTTTAAAATAGGAAAATAACTAATTGATAATTTTAGTATACAAACAGTTTTTTTCCTTCATTTTGAAGGACCAAGAACAAAGACAAACAACAAATCGCTGTCAAGAGCAATGAAGTTTCCAACATCCATAAGAATAAAGACAAAGGAAAAATGAAGGACGATGTGATCTCTAACACTCATGCCAACAGAGACAAACAGAGAATGAAAATCAAGGACAATGTGGTTTCCAACATCAAAGAGCAAAAAAAGATACGAACAAAAAAAATCAAGGACGATGCAATCTTCTACACCAAAAACAGTAAAGACAAACAGAAAATGAGAGTTAAGGACGATGTGATAATAAAGCAGGTACAAAACATTACCACATCTACTTAAAAAAAAAAATTATATAGTTTTTAAATTTTTTTTTTTTTTAAATTTTGGTAATTAAATGATAGTTCTTCAAGTCCCAAGCTGAAGTAGACCATTTCACATACATGGAGCTATGCAATATCATCACAAGGTCAGTTCAAATATTTCATTTTACAAGTTTATGCATGATATTTATAGTGCTTATCATTATTATGTACGTTTTAAAGTCTCTATTAATAACACAAACTAACACATTTTGTATCATAGGTTCATGGCAAATGCTGCTGGAAAGCAATTAGAATGTGAAACAAATAGCATTGCTCCACCAACTTCTCCACCGTAGTCATCATAATATTAATAAGTTCACCTATTCCATGTTTCAGATGTAGTGCATTATTTTACAATTTTATCATAATTGCTTTTGGCAAGGTCATCACATGTATTTTGTAAGTAGTCTTATTGTTACAGTTTTATTATGCATTTTCAATATATGCACTATTTATAAGCAATATTTAGAGGATCTTTTTCTTCCTCCCCCTAAAGGTTAATACTAAATTATTGCATTATCTCCCAATCAATAATACGTTGATTACTGCATAATTTTTTTTTTTTTGGGCAAAAATGGATAATAATTACGGAATACTAGCCTCTGAGCATGCGCTCACGCGCGTGCTCAAAGGCTTTTCTATTTTTTGGGTAAGGGTTAATTTAGAGCATTTATTATAATTTGGAATTATTACATTTTTCAATCACAAAAAAAAAACCTATGGGTGTGATGAGTGTCATGTGTGGAGAAATAATTTTCCAATCACACCCCTAGATTTTTTTGTGATTGGAAAATTATTTCTCCACACATGACACTCATCACACCCCTAGGTTTTTTTTTGTGATTGAAAAATGTAATAATTCCAAATAATAATAAATGCTCTAAATTAACCCTTACCCAAAAAGTAGAAAAGCCTCTGAGCATGCGCGTGAGCGCATGCTCAGAGGCTAGTATAATATAAACTTATTCATTCTCATAATTTGGGGCAAAACTAAAATTTTAAAAATGAGGGATCAAAAATAGTATTAAGAGTTTTGGGGAGGACGGAAACATATATGTGTTGAAAATTTAATTCTTGAAAAGTTTGGCGGGCTTCTATGTAGTTCCGCCCCTGCTCATAATCTTAAAAAAAGACACTGATTTTCAAGGTGAAATGGCCTAAAGAATTAGAAATAAGAAATGTATTTGTCAACTGCTTTTTACTTTTGTATTTTGCTGGACTGTATTTTACTTCAACCAAGAGAAATTTCATGCGAGTGGCAAAATTGTTTTGTCGAAAAGAAAAAGGAAAAAAAAAAAACCTCACAAAAAATATAAGGGACAAAATGGATAGGTGGAGTGGTCTTAAGCCATTGGTGATAATGAGTGACACTGGAGATGGTAATGGCAAAGCAAGAACACAGATAAAAACTATAAAATTCTACTTTGGTCCTTCACTTTCAGAAAGCAAATTGCATGCACTTGAAATGTGTACGATGGAACAATATATGCCTATCTAACAGTTACACTTACACCAGCATTTATTTTAAACACTTGGTAGATTAGACGATTTTGATTGATTGTATGTTCTTTCTAATGCTCTTTTTCATTATGAGTGGAACGCAAGAACGCAAGTCATAATGTGGTTTGATAACACAAGGACCATACAGAGAAAACTTCACGATTATGGTAATCTTTCTTTCCATCATATATTACTACTTGTTTTTTTGTGGCCTTTTTAGGATGAACGAGAAGGGACTATCATATATTTCTACGTAGTGCTTCATTATTTTTGTTACATACATTTTTGGATGGCTTTAGTCAGCAAACAAAAATTCTGGAGTGGGCTACTTGAAGGCTACAATCTACCGCGAGCTTCAACCTATTTTGATTATTTGTTAAGAAGCTTGAGAGAAAAAGAAAAATTCAAGATGAAGGAATGGATCAAAAGAGAATGGATTTCGTTATCAAACAAATGGCAAGCAAGCCAAGAGCTTGTATGAGAAATATTTTGGTAAGAGGAGTAGTAAAAAGAGCTAGCAAGTATCGATTTGAAAGCCAGTGGATTTCACTTGCCCTTTGTTGAGGTCCAAAAAATCACAGCACCCAAGCGCAAAGAAATAAGCACAAGGGGCCATGGAAAATGAAAAGAGATGGTAAGTCCAAAAGGCTTTAAGCCCAAAAACATAAAGAAAAAAGACAAGCCCGGAAGCGTATGAGAAAAGAAAGAAGAAAAAGAAAAGAAGCCCAGATCATAAGATTGGAAAAATACCAGCGTAAAAAGAAAGCTGAGTCGGGATCCTTAGAGGCAGGGGCGGCTTGATGCATTTGGGGGCCTAAGGCGAAAATTGATCATCTTATTTAGATGCAAAATTACTATTAATTAACATGAACTACATAGAAATTTTATTTTTTTTTTTAATTTTTAAGACAAAAAAAATTTGACAATTTTTCATACTTGTTGATGTAGTAGATTGATAGTGGTAAGTAAAACAGTGGTGTTAGTGGTAGATTTAGATAAAAACTAGTAAAAGTTTGCTAATTAAACTCTTATTATTATTCTTTTTTTTTTTTAGAAGTGCAACATTCACAATATTTTTTACAACAAATCCTAGATTTTAAACTGTTTTTTGTTTTTTATTTGAAAATATCACTATAATTATTTTTTTGCCATCAACAATAGGCTGTAATAACTTGCTACTTAGCATTAGTTATAAAAGTGTTGTGAAAAATATTGTGAACGACGTTGCATTTTTCTCTATTTTTTTATTTGTTTTTCATCTAATAAAAAAATTATTTTATTTATTGATTATAAATAATCCTATTGGTTAAAATTTAGGGGCCTTTTTTTTACTTGGGGCCTTAGGCGGTTGCATTTTTTGCTTCACCATAGAGCCGGCCCTGCTTAGAGGCTGCCAAAGGCTCGAGATCCCCGAGACGTATAACACAGTCAAGAGAGGATTAAGACAGCTCGAAGGAATAGCCAAAAGAACACAAGAAACAGAGGATGGATTTGTCCTTCTTAGGTACCAGATATCCAGCAAGAAAAAGAAGAAAACCTAGAGTGACCTCTCACAGCACAAGTGGACGGTACCTCGGGGAACCAGAATGAAGGGCTATAAAAAGGGAGTAGTAGCAAAGGACTTTCGAACCAGCAGAGTGGGATTCCGCCCATTTGAGAAAAAAGATAAAGAAGAAGGACAGCCAAAAGCTGAACCGTGAGGAACGTGATATCAATGCACTCCGAAATAGATAGTCAACTATGGACTTTCGAGGAAACAACACTAAAAGGAAGAAAAGAATGAGGAACAGGGAAAACTGAACCTCCTGGGCGATGGCCACAAAACAGGCTTTGGTACCCAAGAGGCAAAACAGAGGAATCAATAGTTCCTCGAGACTTTAGAATAACACTATAAAAGGGGGAAAGGATTGTGAAGAAGTGGATAGAGAAAAATTACAACAGAATTATTGAGAAAGTTTTGTCAAGAAGAAAACTCGGAGAAATTAGTAAAATTATCTCCCGGTATCCCAGAAACAGCCCTTATAACACATACTCGGATTCAAAAAGGATCAAACTTTACAAGTCTTAGAGGCTTAAATAGCCATCTAAGACTGTAATTTTTGAGCTTACTTGAACCTTGTATCACATTTTAGTGAGCACACTGTAATCATAATAAAGAAAATTCAATGAAGTATTTCTTATTAATTTGAGGATCCCTAGCCATTACTTTGTACATTTACAGTTTGCTTTGCATTTAATTTTGTTGTTTTGATTGTTGTTCAATACAAATATCGTCATTTTCTAGTTTATGTGTATTGTAGGAAGTATGCCCTGTGCACCACTTGATTCTTAAACAGCCCTTTAGCTGAGGTGAATCAAAGCCTAGTCCACCAAGCTATAACTATTTGGCCCAGGATCCTTAGGCCTGAGTGCTAAAAAAAAAAAAAAAAAAAAAAACTCTCACATTTTGGCGACTTCACTGGGGACTGGGTAAAGAAGATGGAAGAAGTAATCCCTTCACAGAGCATGCCTTCAAGACAAAGGAACAGCAAAGGTACTAATATGCCACCTGCAGCCTCTGAGCCCGTGGGAGAAAACGAGGTAGCTTCCAGACAAAGAGGCGAGGTACCCTTCGTAGAGCAGGAGGTCGTGTCAGGACAAAGGCATGCAAGGCAGGAACCAGACCCCATGGCTCGGATGACAGCGATGTTGAAGGATCTAGAGCAAGAAGTTCGCCTTCTCAAAAAAGGCAAGACACAGGAAATCAGAGACAATGTTCCCCCTGTTGGTAACTAAGACAGAACTTAACCAAAAGGAGGGTCAACAGTGGAAGGGAGAACCAACCCCCAGTACTTAACACTGGCAGATGTCAGTGCCCTCCTGGAGCAAGAAAGGGAAAAACTTTCGAGGATCCCCAAGAAATTCTCTCGGGACCCCCCGTTCCTCCAGAACTTCTTGGTAAGCCATACCCCAAAGGGTATGAACCCCCAAAGTTTCATCCTTTTGACGAAAGAAATGGAAGCGCTGTGAAATACATGAGTAAGTTCATTCACATTATGGGCCCCTACGCAGGAGACAGAGAACTATGTTTAAGAGAATTTGCTAAATCCTTAGTGGATAGAGCATACACTTGGTACACCATGCTGAGACTTAGGTCCATTAAAACCTGGGATGAAATGATGGAGAGATTTTGTGCTAAGTATTACCCCAACAAGGACAAGATCACTTTCCAAAACCTCCAAATGGTAAGGCAGAGGCCTAAGGAGGATCTCATCCAGTTCATTAAAAGGTTTGAAGATGTGTCCCTAGATTGCTATGGGGACCACGAAGAAAAAGAACTCGTAGAAACCTATATATCCAACATGCTTTTCGATTACAGACTTAACCTCGAAAATCTATGCATCGCACAGTTTGCTGACTTATTACAGAGAACTAGAAGGATAGCACAAACTATGAGGACAAAAAGGATGCTAGTATCCCAAGCCATGACAGCATCAATGGGAGAGAAAAGGAAAAGGCCTGACGGGAAGGTGTTCGAGGAAACACCGGTGATCCCATGTACAGCTGAGGAGTTAAACCATGTCCTAGACAAATTGATCGGAGATGGAGTTGTTAGGCCATTTATTGTGTTCAGGCCGACAACTGAAGAAGAAAGGAAGAACCCTTTGCTTTGCAGGATCCATAATTATGTCAAGCATTCCACCAAGGATTGTTGGACCCTCCGTAGACTCTTCCACAAAAAGCTGAGAGAAGGAACCCTGGAGGTCACTCAGAAGGAGCCAAAAGTGTAGAGGAATCCCTTACCTAACCACAAAGGGAAAGAGATGGTAGTGGTAGTAATCTATGGGAACCCGGTAGAAACGAGAGAATCTGAAGGATCCTTCCACCCAAGCAACTAGGATTTGGACCAGAAGCAAGAATGGTGGCCACAAAGTCTCTCATGAGCATAGCAGTAGATTCGGGAATGGAATGTTTCACAGTAGAGTCACATGCTAGTCGAGTTTTCCTAGAGACAACCAATGCAATAACTTTCACTGATGAGGACATGGAGGTTGAGCATCCAGACCACCATAAGCCCCTTTATCTAATGGCCACCATAAATGGTGTCCAAGTCAGAAGAGCATTGGTGGACACAGGAGCATCACTTAACCTCATAGCCTTGAGTACCCTAGAAGCCGTGGGCCTAGTTGACAGAAGGATCCTGGGGGCTCCCATAGAGATAACAGGATTTGGAGGGTTGGTGAAATCAACTGAAGGGTATGTGCAGCTGGCCTTGAGAGTAGGACCAATAGTGGCCCTAACAAGGTTTCATGTAATTAATGTAGAGGTATCCTACCATGTACTGTTGGCACACCTATGGCTCCATAAACACCCTCCTTATTCCGTCTACATACCATCAGTGTATTAAAGGGAGATTGAACAGGAGGCCCGTGAGGATCCCTGCCAATCGTAACCCTTTCAGCCAGGGAGAAGTGAACTTTGCAGAAACAATGTTCTACGATGAGTTAGAGCCAAATGATGAAAGCCTACGCAAGTACTCCGGGAGCGCCTATCCTAGAAGAAGAGGAAGAAGGAGGAAAGGGCACCCGTGACCTGAGAAACCTTCTAGAAAGAAAAAGGCAAAAGAGGGAGCTCAGCTCTTCAGGATCCTGAGAATGTGTGGTGGTGCGAGAACCTGGGGGAAGGTTGATTTATCGCTTGTAAAGGTGCACGGAACTTGAATGCATCACGCAGAAAGGTCCTAGACCATCAGGTTGCATGATGGCCTAAGAGGAAATCCTAGAGGAACTAGTCAAGGAAGCCCAGATTCAGCCTGAGAAAGAACTAAAGGAAATAAATTTAGGAGCCGAGCTGGGATCCTAGAAGCCTGTCTTTATTAGCAGTCAATTGATGGCACAAGAAAGGGAGCAATTGGTGGCCTTACTCCAGAAGTACAGAGATGTATTCGTATGGACCTATGATGAAATGCCTAGTTTATACCCAGAATTGGTAGTTCATTCTCTTAACATGGACCCAGGAATAAGACCAGTAGTTTAGCCGGCTATGGTCTTTCACACCAAGGTAGAAGCTCAGATAATTCAAGAAGTCAAAAAGCTACTAACGTCTGGTTTTATCAAACCCATCCAACACCCCAAATGGCTTTCTAACATAGTACCTATGAAAAAGAAAAATGGTCAGATCCGTTGCTGTGTGGACTTTTGCAACCTGAATAAGACATGTCCAAAAGATGAGTTCCCCTTGCCCAATATTGACCTCCTTGTAGATTCAGCTGCAGGAAGCTCTATGTTCTCGTTTATTGATGGGTACAGTGGGTACAACCAAATTCTCATGGCTGCCAAAGATGCAGAGAAAACAGCATTCAGAACTCCAATCGGAAATTTTTATTACACTGTAATGCCTTTTGGCCTCAAAAATTCGGGGGCTACGTACCAACGAACCATGATAGCTATCTTTCATGACATGATGTATGAGGAGATGGAAAATTACGTAAATGATATTGTGGACAAATCAAAAACTAGGATAGGGCACCTTCAGGTACTTGAACAGGTTTTCGAAAGATGAAGGAAATATAAACTATGAATAAACCCCAAGGAATGTGCCTTCGGGGTGTCTGCTGGAAAGTTCTTGGGGTTTCTAGTATATCACAAAGGCATAAGTGTAGATCCAGCCAAAGCCACAACCATTGCTACAATGAAAAGACTGACAACGGTAAGGGAGCTCAAAAGCTTCCTGGGAAGGGTCTCTTATATCAGGAGATTTGTGCCTAGGTTAGCTTCAGTTACGACAGGTTTATCCAAACTGTTGAAAAAGGGAACTGAGTTCACCTAGGGAATAGAACAATAGGAGGCCTTCCAAAGGATTTAGCAGATCATGAATCATTTGCCCACCCTCCAAGCACCAGTGCATGGGCGACCTCTGTTACTGTACTTAGCATCAAACTCCCAAGCAATAGGAGCCTTGCTAGCACAGAAAGATGACTATAGGAATGAGCAACCTATTTATTACGTAAGCAGGACACTCAAAGATGCCGAGACCTAGTACCTCAGAATAGAGAAAGTCTGCCTAGTAATTATCTACGCGTCCCAGAGGCTGAAAAGGTATTTCTTAGCTCACCAGATCCTTTTGGTGACTAAGTCCCACCCCATAAAGGCACTCCTGCACTAGCCCCTTCTCATGGGAGGGACAGCACAATGGCTGATCCTACTCTCTCAATATGATATAGGCATCAAAACCCCCAAGGCTGTCAAAAGCCAAGTCATAGCAGATCTGCTGGCTCAGTTCCCAGGAAAGGAAGAAAGCCCACTAAGTGAAGAAATCCCAGGTGAGGTGGCAATGGCAGAGATCCCAAGAAATAAATGGATAATGAGATTCGATGGGTTAGCTATAACAACATCAAATGGGGTAGGAGTCATACTAAGCTGTGAGAATGGGGACACCATACCCTTGTCTTTCAAGCTTGGGTTCTCATGCTCTAATAATGCAGCTGAATATGAGGTGTACTTGAACGAGCTAACTATAGCACTCAGTATAGAAGTAAAGCATATGAGAGTATTGGGAGACTCCAGTCTTGTAGTTTCCCAGGTGAAAGGTGACTTTGCGCTAAGAGAACAAAGTTTAGCAGCCTACAAGACTTGGGCACAAAGGCTGGAGCTGGAATTCTAGACCTTTAGCATAGAGTACACTCAAAGAAGTGAAAACAGGTTTGTTGATGCGCTCGCCACCCTGGGATCCCAAATACCACTTAAAGGAAGGGACACGCTGGTAAGGATAGGAAAACAAGAACATTTTATCATAAGGATCCTCCAAGAGATGTACCCCAGAGAGTCCAAGCAGTGGGACTAGTGGAGCGAAGTTAAAGAAAAAATGAAAAAGGCAGGACCCAAAGGGAACATTAAAGAATTGAAGGATTACACTCTGATAGAAGGGGAATTGTATAGAAGGCTGCCTAGAGGAATCCTATCCAGGTGTATCAACGAGAAGGAAGGAAAGTTGAGGCTAGAAGAACTACATACCCAAGCCTGTGGGATCACAGAAAAGATCAGCCTATATAGGAGAATGCAACGCATAGGATACTACTGGCCGAATATGAACAAAGAGGTAGCAACTATACAGGAAAAATGTCAAGAGTGTCAGCTTGCGATAGATAAGGAAGAAAGCTATGCTGTGTTTATTGTAGAAGATTGGAGAATTTCCCTCATAGAATACTTGGCTCAAGGGATCCTACCAGCTGACAGGACACTAGCCCACCAACTCAAGAAACTTGCAGACAGGTACTTCTTGCAAAACAGGATCCTATTCAAAAGGGGATACAATGGGGATCCCTTAAGATGCCTAGGGCCAAGGGAAGCTAGAGAAGTAGTCAGGAAAGTCCATTTCAATGATTGTGGGAGTCACCCGGGAAAAAGAAAGCTCTATAAACAGTTATTACTGTTGGGATATTACTGGCCAACAATGAAAAGAGATTCCGAGGAGTTAGTCAAAACCTGCCACGCTTGTCAAGTACTTAGAGATGCGATCCATATTCACCCAAATGTGTTGCAAGATAAGACGACACCATGGCCTTTTCACACTTGGGGGCTCGATCTCATAGGAACTATAAACCCTCCATCCAATGGTTACATATGGATTTTAGCAGCCACAGAGTACTTTACAAAATGGGTAGAGGCCATTCCTTTGAAAGAAGCCATTGGAGCAGCTGTAGCAAACTTCATTCGAGAACATATCATTACAAGGTTCGGAATCCCCAGGAGATTAATCAGTGACAATGGGACCCTGTTCATAAACAAAGACATGAAGGCTTTGACTGAGGCATATTACATCAAGCATGGAAGGTCTACCCCATAATACCCACAAGGAAACGGCCAAGCTGAGGCCACTAATAGGGTGATGCTAAAGATCCTTAAAAAAATGAAGCACGAGTATAGAGGGAAATGGAGTGACCATTTGGCAGATGTACTTTGGGCATGTAGGAGCTCTGTAAAAACAGCCACAGGATTCTCGCCATTTTCCCTAGTCTGTGGAACAGAAGCTATCAGCCCTGTGGAATTAGTTGTTCCTACACCAAGAGTGGTCCTTGAAGAAAGCCAAGAAGAAACCGAGGATGCAAACAATAAAAGGAGATTGGTAGATTTGGAAGAGGTAGAAGAAGAAAGAGAGCTAGCCAAGAAGAGAAGCTAGAGGTATCAGCAAAGAATGACTAAAGCATATGCACAAGCAGTACGCCCAAGAACTTTCATTGAAGGGCAGCTGGTACTAAGGATGGCAGAACACGTACGGAGGAACCTTCCGAGGCCCTCCAAATTCGCCCCAAAATGGGAAGGACCCTACATCATCAGGACAGCTCATAAAAGTGGGTATTACTACCTTACAAAAGAAGATGGGACAGTCCTGACAGAACCCATAAATGGGAAATGGCTGAAACAGTACTACGCATAAGAAAGAAGGGGTCTCAACACGCCAGGATCCTTTTGCCAACTCCATAACTTGGTAAGTGTTTTTCTTTTATTATTTCTGCGCTTTTGTTATGAATTCTTGTCTAAATGATTTTGTTCAGGAACCCATGATAGAATGACACTCTATGGTCTGTACTATCTTTAATGACTTTTCCTATGTTCCTTAAATGATGACCGTATTTTAATTCAATGAAGTTTTCTTTATTCCTTCAGCCTTTGAGTCTTAAATATTGCAAAGTCCAAGTTTGGACAGAATTAAGGAAGGATACCTGGGTCAAGACAAATAAATAAATATATATATGTATATATATATAAATACCTTTTGACACATGACTCAGGATCCACCTCACAAATGATTTCAAATACCCCACAGATAGTTTCAAGTGCATGGTCTAGGATCACGGGCAAAAGTAAGTGCCCAGGATACCTAGCCTAGCACTTGATAAAAAGGGGACCTGTCAAGTTCATGAACTGAGACCATATCTATATAAAAAATATATATACATGGAAAAAAAAAGGAGGGGATAACCAATGTACCCAATTCAATACTTGTGCAACAAAGTAACCACCGGGTACCTGATCTAGGACCTATAGTAAGGCTTGTAGGAACCATGGCCTAGGACTCAATAAGAAAAAGAGAAAAGAGGGGAAAGAAAAGTAATGTATCAAAGGGAAACAAGCAAGTCCACATGCCATTAAGGAAAATTAGAAGCAATCTTGAAACACAAACACTGAGAAGCAATTTTAAAACGCAAAGAAGTAGCCTTGAAACACAAACACAAATCTATGCAAAAAAAAAAAAAAAAAGTAGTGTTCAAGCAAAAGAAAAAATAGAAACTTATACAAATCCAAATTGTTTATACACATCTAAAAAGGGAGAGGGGAAAAGCTAGGAAATGAGGTCGGCCAACAAGGAACCATCTGGAGAAATAGCAGGCACAGCTGAGGAAGAACGAACTCTTTGCCTTTTGACCTTCAAATCTTGCAAAGTCTTGTGAGCACAAGCTAGAGCTTCCTCAGCAGCAGCAATCTCAGCATCTATACTCTTGGAAGCCTGCCTCTAGAATAGCACGCGGGCTAGTAGGTGCAAATGATCCAACAAGAAGGATAGGTTGAACTTGGCCTCTAAAAGGTCCTGAACCACTCCCTTCCACTCCAAATGCTTCTCTTCAGATAAGGAGTCTACAAAAGAATCTCTCAAAGAAATCAGCACAGCACACAGCAACTCCATTAGGATGTTACCCAAAAAAACACCTCCCCTAAAACCGCTAGTAAAGTCTCCATAACTCTTGAGCAAACTTTCTAGCAACGGCAAACCCTTCACAGGCACGGAGAAACGCAAGAAGCTGCTATAAGAAGACCCAAAGGAATGGAAGTGGCTAGCAGGAAGGCTGTTGAACTCTATAAGATCAAAACGAGCCAAGAAGATGAAAAGCCTTGAATCAAAATCTAAAGCAACCACTCCCGAAACGTCCCCCATCACTATATCCCCACCTGCAGGAGTTGGAGAACCTTCAACCGTTTGGTTTGTTTGAAGATCAGCAACCTGAATGGATCCCACAACTCCCTCAGGAACCACAAACTCAGAATCCCTAACACCTGTATCAATACTCACAAAAAGGGGAAAAAAAGACTTAGTTCAAAAAAAAAAAAGAAACGGCAAAAAGAAAGAGAGAAGGAGAAAGCGCAAACTAGTGTCGGCCTCCTGAGGCGGAACCACCTCCTCTTGCTCCTCTAGCTTCTTGGAAGATTCTGGGAAAGGACACAGAGCAAGTTAAAGAAAGGATGAGGAATCTGTAGCAAAACGACTAAAAGAAGGTAAAGATGTAGGGGGCTTCGCCATAGAAGAAGAAAGCGGGGAAAAGATATAAAAAGAAAGAAAAGGAAACACAGTAAGAATGATCTACACCCACCTTCAAAATCTTCTGATTCCAAAAAAAAGGCAACGCTAGGAATAGAACTCACACTAGCTTGACCTAAAAAGAGAAAGGAAAGAAGGAACTCAAAAAAAAAGGAAGGAAGGAAAAAGGGGACAAAAGAGAAATAGAGTTAAACACTGTTATAAAGAAAAATATGGCTTACCCGTTTGTTTAGACAGAGGCGTGCCTCTCAAAGTTTCTTTACTTAACACCGTCTAAGGAAACACAATTTTTATGGGACTAGGAGTCTGCTCAAGCTGAGGACTTTGGGATGCAGGTAGTTGGGAAGCTTCGGGATCTTGGGTAGCTTAGACACCCTGCATTGGCTGCCTAGTCTCTTCAGCCATGCCACCACTAAGGGGCTCCTCCTCCATACCAGGAAACACAACAAAAAGGGCTGCAGCCATCTCTTTCTCCAGAACCTTACCAGCCATGGGAGGAGATACCTCCACCTAAGAAAAAAAAAGGGAAGACAAACAATAATAAGTGAAGACAACAGGGTGTCACAAACACACAGTACCAGAGAAAGGAATAAGAGCAAACGGAAAGGTGTGAATAAGGAAAGGCCATACCACATCATCACCGAATGACTGACTTCTACCTTTCTTGAAGTCCGATTTGCGTTTGGACTGCAAAGAAAACAACCACTCATTAGCTAAAAGGAGGAAGTGACTGCAACAATAGTGACAAATATGAAACAGAGAAGAAAGAAAGAGGTCTTGCCCTTCTTTCTCTCTCTACAGATTCTTTGATAGTCTTTTGTTTACTACGAGTACGCCCAGAGGGTCCTAAGGGGGGCTGAGATACAAAATCAGAGGATCCCAAAGGGCCATGGACTGAAGAAGTCACAAGAACCTGGGAAAAAGAAGACTCTACCTTAGTCTTCTTCCGGGTCCTTGTAGCCAAAGGTTGCCCAACTTCCTTTTCCTCTGGTGTCACCAATTGTTTCTGGGATTTCCCAGTCTTTCTCTTTTTTGCCTTAGGACTAGCCTCCATGCCCTTTGTACTTTCTTCAACATCAACTGCTTTCAATTTTTCTGGCCTAATCCCTTTCTCCTTACCTTTACCTGCAAGAGTGGCAACGCCTATTGTCTCTATTGCACCTCTCTTAATGGGTACCTCAGAAGAAGTACCAATAATAAGACCACAGCCCAACCAAGTTGCTGAAAAATCCTGCGCATATGTTACCTAGCCTCCCTTGGAAGCATGCCATTCCACAAACCCTGTCTTACGACTCACAACAATAGAAAAAATTCCAGCAGTAGGCAGGGATAAGCATTTATTAGATGTTGGAGCAAAGGAAATACTAGGATTGGGGGTTTCCCTAATTGTGCCAAAACCAACATAATCAACAAAAGATTTTTGTACTCTCCTCTAATAGCCAGTATAACCATTGGAGGCAAAAACTCCTCTCAGGGAATTGGGCACTACAAACTGAAGGCTCCTCCACGACCATTAGGAGAAGGCCTACAATCTCAAAAAGGGATCCAAAGAGGGAAGAAATGGTACTATATCTTTAAAAACTGGGGGAATATCCTGATTGAAACCGAAGTGCCAAAGTACCCAATGTGCCGAGTAATGAGTATACCTTGGGTTGCTCGAAGAAGGCACAAGAAGCCAAGAGGGACTGATACAGGTCAAGTATGCTAAACTACCCTCATCACCGCGGCGCAAATCAAAAGTATTTCCTATAGAAGTTAGAAAAGAAGACAACACAAAATCGTAAGAAAAGCCAGGACCAAACTCTCGAGGAGATCTCCAATGTAAATTTCCTGCCTCATCAAACAACTCAACCAGGTTGAGACCGCCACTTTTCAGACTAATCAAGCGAAAAATGATGGGAAAAGTATCAGTTGAATTACCACAAAGACCCTTAATTATATTAGGGGATCCTTGGAATTTGTCTTTCACAAACTTCAAATTCCTGCACTTAGCTAAAGTGGTTGAAGAACGATCCCACATAAATATCTGGAGGATGGCACAATGAAGAGATGAAGTGATCACATAACAAAAGTCACCTTCGGCATCATCTCTGTGAAGCTGATCTAATTGGGAATAGACATGGCCCAAAAACAAAAGGGCTAAAGGGTACTAAGCACCTCGAGCCAACTTAATTTCTAATGGAAAGAAAGTAGACTTAACCCCGTACCCTAGAAACTCACTAAATAGGAATTTACTAAGCCAGAACGCTAGTAAACCATCTTGCCTGACTTCCTTATCTTTCTCACGAGAAAGGGTCATAACCCATCTCCCCATCTTGGCCGGCTTACCTCTAGAAGAAGCAGTGCGACCTCCAAAATGGCTAAACAACTTGTTTTCTACCTCGAGATCCTCTTCAGAAAGACTAATGTCAAAAGGATTCTCATCCCCAAACATCGGGAGAAGGAAGTTGTTGACCACATCCTCCAGGGTAATTGTCAACTCACCAACAAAAAAGAAAAAGGTATGAAGAGAAGGACACCAATGGCGTACAAGATGCCTGAGACCCTTAGTGTCTCTAAAACCCTCAAGATTCCTGGAAATCGCCACCGCTTTCAGGATCCCAGCGTGCTCCAGGCGACCCATGAACTCCTCATCAGATAGTTCCTTATCCACCCAGATGGGCCAACCTTGGATATTCCCAGGAACAAAATCAAAGAAGATAGGCACCTCCTCTCGAAGTCCTTGCCTGATCTGAAGATCAAAAATTTCTCTAGGGTCTGGAACCTAAGCGGAACCAGCAAACCCGCCTGACCAGAAAATACCCAAGCATGAGGGGATGAAGGGGCCTCACCATGAGACACCTGAGGGAAAGATAGACTGGGAGAGTACTAGGGGTCCCATAAGGGCAAAGCTGGGCGCTCAGTGACCTCATGAGACTTGCTTTGAGCAGAACCTAAAAAGCCTTCACCCTCAGAAGGGTTGGGAGTACGCTCTCTTCTTTTTCGAGAAGAAGAAGAAGCCATTAAAGTAATGGGAATGATGAGAAGTAAGGAGGATTGGAAGAATGGAAAAGGGAAACGGGAGTTGTAGACTGATTGAAAGAGAGAAAAGAGACCTAAGAATGAAAGACTCAGGGAAGCAAAGAGATAATATGAAGCGCCTGCAATAAAGGCACAAAGAGCAGTTAGAGAAGCCAGTGTATAGAAAGATGCGCCAGTTGCCAAAATATTTAATTTTGAAGAAGAGATTAATTAGCAGTTATTAATGGAAGTTACGGGGAATGAAAAAGGTGGGTAAAGGAAGTTTTACTCCAAATACTCAACTGCCACGTCCCATGCAAAAGGGAAATTACAAAATAAAGAAACACGACACGTAGAAAAGACTAGGATATCTAAAAAGTAGCAAGAAAGGCCCAGATCCTGAAGAAGGAAGAAGGGAACCCAGGGATAATTAAAAGGAAATCCTACGGAATCTAAGAAACCCTAAATTACTCACCCGTGGGCTTTAGGCAACCCACGAGCTCGGGGGGCTAAATGTTGAGGTTCAAAAAATCACAACACCCAAACCCAAAGAAATAAGCACAAGGGGCCATGGAAAATGAAAAGAGATGGTAAGCCCAAAAGGATTGAAGCCCAAAAACATAAAGAAGAAAGACAAGCTCGGAAGCTTATGAGAAAAGAAAGAAGAAAAAGAAAAGAAGCCCAGATTAGAAGATTGGAAAAATACCAATGTAAAAAGAAAGTTGAGTCGGGATCCTCAGAGGTTGCCAAAGGCTCGGGATCCCCGAGGCATGTAGCACAGTCAAGAGAGGATTAAAACAGCTCAAAGTAAAAGCCAAAAGAACACAAGAAATAAAGGATGGATACGTCCATCTCAGGTACCAGAGATCCAGTAAGAAAAAGAAGAAAACCTGGAGTGACCTCTCACAACGCAAGTGAACCGTACCTCGGGGAACCAAAATGAAGGGCTATAAAATGGGAGTAGTAGCAAAGGACTTTCGAACCGCAGAGTGGGATTCCGCCCATTTGAGAAAAAAGATAAAGAAGAAGGACGACCAAAAGCTGAACCATGAGGAACGTGACATCAGTGCACTCAGAAATAGATAGTCAGCCATGGACTTTCAAGGAAACAACACTAAAAGGAAGAAAAGAATGAGGAATAGGGAAAATTGAACCTCCTAGGCGATGGGCACAAAACAGGCTCTGGTACCCATGGGGCAAAACAGGGGAATCAATAGTTCCCCAGGACTCCAGAATAACACTATAAAAGGGGGGAAGGATTGCGAAGAAGGGGATAGAGAAAAATTACAACAAAATCACTGAGAAAGTTCTGTCGGGAAGAAAACTCAAAGAAATTAGTAAAATTATCTCCCAGTATCCTAGAAACAGACACTTTAGCACATACTTAGATTCAAAAAGAATCAAACTTTGCAAGTCTTAGAGGCTTGAATAGTCATCTAAGACTATAATTTTTGAGCTTACTTGAACCTTGTATCACGTCTTAATAAGCATATTGTAATCATAATAAAGAAAATTCAATGAAGTATTTCTTAATAATGGGTGCTCTTAGCTTAGGGCAATGATTAATCTTTTTTTTTCTTTTTCGAGAAGAAGTTAAATCCATTTATAAAAAGTTTTTATGAGAAAAGAAAAAAAATTAATTAATATTTTCATAGCTTTTTCTATTTCCCATTAGAGTGGTATCAAAGTGTGGGGACTATGGCCCAAAGTAACGAGGTGGGCCTTGGGCCCGTCCGAGGACTCCAACCTGTCCGAGGAGACAACATGGCTTAGGCGATTCATGTTAAGCCTATCACTGGAAACAAAGAAAAATGTCCGAGGAGGAATTTCTACTCGGACACTGAAAATTTGGAATGGATGTATGTCCAAGCCACTGAAACCCATCCCCTAAATACGTGAAAAGGAAGGAAACACAAAATATCTAAGCAAAAGCTACCACCACCACATTGAATGCACTACAACTACTTTTCTGACCGCATTAATGTAGAGAAGACCCCTGAATAGTGTTACCTTGGCTACCACAACTCACAAAGGACTGAAAGAAGTGTCTGATGGGATGGGTGCTCAAGTGGAGGCTTGGATGATCAACAAGTGTAAAGCCCATATGATAAGGAAAAGCCTATATAATGTATAGAAACCCCCATAAGGAAGAGGGGCGAAAAGAAAAAAAAAAAAGGCAGAATACTATTGCATGCAAAGAAACCCTAATGTACTGGGCTGTATACATAAATTAAGTTTTGAATCTCCTCGGACCGGGAGATCTTTCAACGTAATGGCTTTTGTTCTTGTCCATGTGTACCTTTATCCCATGTAACCCTCTGTCTAACTTATCTGAACCCAGTTCTTTAACCCGTACTCTACAAAATTCATTGTGTTAGGCCTTTTTGGATCAAGACTTCACAAGATAAAAGTTTGGGTTCCAAAACTGTGGCCCTACACAAAGCTTTCTTAAAATGAATTGTTAATCATTACCCTAAGCTAAGGGCACCTGCTAGCATATATATATATAGATTTGCACTTTCCTTTGCTTTTGACCATTTTCAAATTTCAATTACATAATGTCAAAAAAGAAGAATAATGCTAAAGACAATAATTTTCACAATATTTTTCACAACAATATTATATTTTTATCTACTAATAACGAATACCATTAGGTAGGCTAACTCTTAAACTTATTGAATACGAATACCATTAGGTACTTTAAGTAAAAAAGATATTTTTTTTTTATTTTTTTTTTGGTAAACGAAAAATGGGTAGAGGGGGGCGACCAGTGTGGCTTCCCTACTTAGGTGTAACCAAAGTAAAAAAGATATTAGGTACCATGTATTTTCAGAGTTTCATAGTCAAGATTGAGAGTTACTTAATACAAGAAGTTATTTCGTATTTGGTAGTACGAGTTTCTATTTGGTCCAGTCTTGGCGTAAAGTTGACGCTACTTTTGATGTAATATGGGAAAAAAAAATTTAAAAAGTTAAATTATAAATTACACCTTTTAACATTTTTTCAATTTAGTTTTTTAAATTTCATTTTTTTTTATATTTCAATACTTTAACTTCCATTTATTTTTAATGCAGTCCTTCTGTCCAATTTGGTCCACCTAAACGACATTTTGCAAAATGGAAAATATTAAAATTAACAAAAAAAATGAATGGAACTAGACTAAATGAGTAAATTGAAAAAAAGTCAAAGTAGATGGTATAATTTGTAATTTAGCCTAGAAAGAAATAAGGTGGAAAGAGAATACAAGACTAGGTCCATGTAGATTTCTTTTGGTTGCAAGGAATCAAGGGAGCTTTGTTTGACAAGGAAGATAGAAAACTGGAAAAAAAAATGTGAGGATAAAAAATTATAAATGTTTTGTAGGGGCTTAGAAAAGTGAATGGCTAATATAATTGTTGTATATATAGGTATATATAAGGATATGTTGTAATAATGATAAAAGTTTGGAGAGTATTCATTTGTAAAAAGAATAAAGTGAAAATTTGAAATTCAGGTTTTTCGATCGGTCGAAACTTTCGCTTGATTGATTGAAGTGATGAGGAAAATAATCCTGGATGTTCTATTTGACTCGATCTATGTTCGATTCCTATTCGATCGGTCGAAAAGAACTTTCAATTGATATTCAATTCCTATCAATCGATCGAGACACATGAAAACTGAATTCTACAGAATATTCTAATGGTTGTTCTAAACATTTGAAAATATTTCAAGCCTTGTGAACAGTTTTATAAAACGTTGTAACTCTCCATTGGTACCTTTTGAAGGGTTATAACCCTATGGGTATAAAAGGAGGTTGATATTCAGTTGATAACTAATTCTATTCTCTCCTAAAATAGTTTCTAAGAAACACAATAAATTCTGTGATTATTCTCCAGAATTGTTATCTATAGAACCCAATAAACTTGGTTGTGTCCTGAAGACAAATTTGTAGTAGCCCTTTAGCAACTTGCGTATGGAGACAAATATAGTCTAATGATGACATTTAATAGTGCCTCCAAGTCAATCATAATTTCTATTTACTTGTGGTCATTTTGTTCTTTTATTATTACTCTTGAGATTGAAAATCCCCAACAAAAACATCATGGATTAAAATTTAATTATATTTATGTCCTTGTACAGAATTGTTCTATTGAATTAAAGGGATAAGATATTGTCAAAGAAGTTATGTAAGATATTTTTCTCTTGTTTTCCTCCAATTTTGAGAAGATTAGGAATGATGAGTCCGATAGAAAATAATTGTCCCTCATTTTTTTTTCCTTATATTTTGTACTTTACCAAACAAGAAAAAAAACAATCAATCTTTCATTTTCTGTCCACAATTTTCTATCCTATCACTTTTACCCCCTACAAAACACACACTAAAATTTATTTAATCAGATTTTAAACCAGCCATTAAAAGAGAGATCATACAGATTTCTGTTTTTTAAACAGTTTGTTTGAAAGACAAGGCAGTGGTTATTTAGCTTCTATGAAAATATTCAATACAATTTCAATTTACAAAAGTAATCTATACGAAGAACAAGTCTTACAAGTTACACATTTTTCCAAACTAAATACATTTAAAATATAATAAATTATTTACAGCCTGCCCAATTTTGTCCTTTATCATCAAGAGGTTCCCATCTTTTATGCTTTCCCACCCTTCACGAAAGTAATCACGAATGTATCTTATGTGTTTCGAATGCTTTTATGCAAGTGGAAGGAACGAAGCATAAACACCTTGCTTCTTATGAGCTTAGTGGGTATCGGTTCCTGCTTCTCTTTTATAATTTTAGTGGGTCTATTTGGTATTGATTCTCTATAGATTTCGATTGCTTTTGCCTTTTGAAGTGGCTTATAAAAGACAGATCCTCTATTATTAGATTACACTATTATGCGAATTTGCAATTTCCTTTGTTTTTGACTGTTTTCAAATTTCAATTACATAATGTGAAAAAAGAAGAATAATGCTAAAGACATAATAATTTTTACGATATTTTTCACAGCAAATACGTTGTCAAAGTTTTAATCATTCTCATTTGGGCTCACAGCAGATATCATATTTTTATCTACTAATAACGACTTGATACTTTCGCATTTGTGAAATTTCTAGTCTCTTAAACTTATTGAATACGAATACCATTAGGTAGTTTGAGTAAAAAAGATATTAGGTATCATGTTTTTTCAGAGTTCCATAGTCAAGTTTGAGAGTTACTTAATACAGCAAGTTATTTCGTATTTGGTATTAAATATGGTTATTGTGATTATTTATTTTATCATTTAGGAGATTAGTTTTAGTCTGTGTCTCTGTGAGTCTCTTGAGGCGTATATGGCCTGTATTGCTTTATCTAGTTTTGTTTAATAAATTTATATTTTGTTTAAAAAAAAAAAAAAAAAAAAAAAAACTCAATCTGCAAAGTTATAATTATTATATGGATTGTATTAGGTGGTCATGAAAATATGTTATGCGAATAGTTTTGCAAGTACTTCAAAACATTGTAACTGAATGGCAAAAAAAATTAAATTTAATAATAATTGTTGTAGCACTAAAACACACACACACACACACATATATATATATATATATATATATAAATTCTTTGGGAATATGTGCTCCGACATCCCAAGTGATGCTTTTGTTTTTTGACAAGAGTCATACATGGCATTTAGGCATCTAACCGTACATTGTTTGTTCATACTTCATATCAGAACAAATCTGCACTCACTCTGAGCGGATTCTTGTATTTATATATTGATCACCCTTCCTAAGCCATCCTCCTTACAAACCTTTGCTCTCATCTTACCAACCTGTAACTATTTCAAGGATTCATTTCATTCACCTTCATTGAGAAATGGCTGAAGGAGCTCTCTTCAACGTAGCTGAAGGAATCATTGGCCAACTGGGCAAACTAGCTCTCAAAGAGCTTGGACTGCTCTGGGGTGTCAAAGAGGAGCTTCAAAAGCTCGTGGACACTGTTTCAACCATCAAAGCTGTCATTCTGGATGCAGAGGAGCAACAGGCGCAGAATCATACCATCAAGAATTGGCTGGGAAGGCTGAAAGATGCACTTTTTGAAGCGGACGACTTGCTGGATGACTTTTCCACTGAAGTTTTACGGCGGGAAGTGATGACTAGGAATAAGAAGGCGAAAGAGGTACGCATCTTCTTTTCCAAATCGAACCAACTTGCATATGGTCTTAAAATGGGTCATAAGATTAAGGCAATTAGGGAGAGACTAGATGCCATTGCAGCAGATAGGAAGTTCCACCTAGAGGAACGTCCTAGAAAGACACAAGTCAGTAATAGGTTGAGAGAAACTCATCATTTTGTACGTGCTGAATATGTTATTGGAAGAGAGGCTGATAAGAAAGTCATTATAGATCGTTTAATGGATCCCAAAATTGAAGAGAATGTTTCGGTCCTTCCTATAGTTGGAATTGGAGGACTGGGTAAGACCACATTAGCTCAATTTGTATTCAATGCTGAAGAAATTAAAAATCATTTTGAGAAAAAATTGTGGGTGTGCGTCTCTGACGATTTTGATGTAAAAATAATTGTTGAGAAAATCTTAGAATGTGCAAAAGAAAAGAAACCTGAAAGACTTGAAATGAACACATTGATAAGTGATCTGCGAAAAGAAATTGATGGAAAGAGATACTTACTTGTATTAGATGATGTGTGGGATGATGATTCGGAAAAATGGGATAAGTTAAAAGGATTTTTACTCGGTGGTGCTAGAGGTAGTAGAATATTGGTGACTACACGTGAGGAGAAGGTTGCTAAGATTTCAAAAACTATAGAACCACACTTTTTAAGGGGTTTAAATGAAGAGGAGTCTTGGTCTTTATTTAAGCAAAAGGCATTTGAAAAGGGACAAGAACCAGAAAATATAAGAATTAAAGAAATTGGAAAGGAAATAGTTGGAAAGTGCAGAGGAATTCCACTCGCCATAAAGACCATTGGAAGCCTATTGTGCTTTAAAAACTCAGAAGATGAGTGGTTGTCCTTCATTAATAAAGAATTTTCAAAACTAGATCAAAAAGAAAATGATATCCTACCAACACTTAAATTGAGTTATGATCATCTTCCATCACACTTGAAACAATGTTTTGCTTATTGTAGTTTATTTCCAAAGGATTACGAGTTTGAAAAAGAGAAATTAATTAAGCTATGGATGGCACAAGGGTTCATTAGGCTATCAGGTCAAAACCAATGCTTAGAAGATGTTGGTCATGAGTATTTTATGGAATTACTTTGGAGGTCATTCTTTCAAGAAGACACAGGATCTATATTCAAAATACATGACCTCATGCATGATCTGGCAATATCAGTAGTGGGGCTAGAGAGCATCACTTTTGGTATAAATGAGGAAAAATTGGATGAAAAAACCCATCACGTGTCATTTGGTTTAAATTTAGGCTCATCAACACAAATTCCCACTTTGTTGCTTAAAGCAAATAGGATGAGAACATTTCTTTTGCCATGTCAAGAGAGGTATTCAAGTCAAATTGTATGGAACAAGTCAACTTGTGATGCATTTGTTTCAAGTTTTAAGTTCTTGCGCTTGTTAGATTTGAATTGCACTGGAATTAGGAGTGTTCCACATTCTATTGGAAAGTTGAAGCATTTAAGGCACCTTGATCTTTCATGGAATGACATAAAGATGCTTCCTAATTCAATTACAAGGTTGCAAAATTTGGAGATACTAAATCTCTATAACTGTTATGAACTTATAGAATTGCCAAGAAATATTTCTAGATTAGTCAATCTTAGGCATCTTATCATTGAAAATTGCTCTAGATTGACTCATATGCCACGTGGACTTGGGCAATTGACTAATCTCCAATCACTAGCTGAGTATGTGTTGAGTACGGACTCTAAGAGTGGTAGTGGGTTGAAGGAACTTCACGGATTAAACCAGCTGAGAGAAAATCTAAGGATTAAAAATCTGAGACACAAGAAAGATGCTGAATTAGAATATAAGTCATGTTTGAAAGAAAAACAACACCTTAAAGGCTTGGTGTTAGAGTGGATAGAAAGAGAAGTGGATGTTGAGTACGATGAGATGTCAGTCGAAGCTTTGGACCCAAACCAAAATCTTAAAAGTTTGGAATTAAAAAGCTACAGGGGAGTAAAATATCCAAGCTGGCTTTCTTCACTTAAAAATCTTGTAAGCCTTAAGTTAGTTTCATTGAAGAATAGCCAAGATGTGCTACTATTGCATCAATTTCCTTCTCTCAAAACTCTCTATTTGGTGGATATTCCTTCTCTTGAGTACGTATCTCTAGTATCGGAGAGTTTTAAACTTCCACCCCTAGAATCCCTCGAAATTAGGATTTGTCCTAATCTAAAGGGATGGTGGAGGAGGAGCGACTCCATCGAGGAGGACGAAGATGACGCCGATAATTACGGTGAAATATCGACGATAACAGCAAAGAATCATTCTCTTCCTTCATTTTCTCACCTTTCCACTCTACACATTTCTGGTTGCCCTAAACTATCTTCCATGCCTTTATTTCCTTATCTTGAAAAACTATATCTGCATGACTCTAATTTGAGGCCATTGGAGCGAACAATATCGATGGGAATGATAAATAAGACATCTCAGCAAAACCCAACAACAGCAGCAGTAGCAGAGTCAACCTCTTCTGTTCGTTCTTCTTCAACACTTGCCGCCTCATTCACCCCTCTCTCCAAATTAAAATCTTTGGATATTGGTATGATAGAAGGCAGTGATGGTCATGTCCTTCAATCTATACAACATCTGACTGCACTTGAGGAATTTAGGTTATCTAAATATAATGGGGATGGGATGGAATTGGAATGGCTTCAACAGGCCACCTCTCTGCGAAATCTCTACATTTTTAATTGTCCGAGTTTGATGACATTGCCGGAGTGGATCTGTGAAATCATATCTCTTCAATCACTCGGTATTTATGATTGCCCCAATTTCACTTCATTGCCTGCCCTAACGTCTCTTCAATCACTCGGTATTTCTGATTGCCCCAATTTCACTTCATTGCCTGCCCTAACGTCTCTTCAATCACTCCATATTTATGGTTGCCCCAATTTCACTTCATTGCCTGCCCTAACGTCTCTTCAATCACTCCATATTTCTGATTGCCCCAATTTCACTTTCACTTCGTTGCCTGCCCTAACGTCTCTTCAATCACTCCATATTTATGGTTGCCCCAATTTCACTTCATTGCCTGCCCTAACGTCTCTTCAATCACTCCATATTTATGGTTGCCCCAATTTCACTTCATTGCCTGCCCTAACGTCTCTTCAATCACTCCATATTTCTGATTGCCCCAATTTCACTTCATTGCCTGCCCCAATTTCACTTTATGGTTCCCCCAATTTCACTTCATTGCCTGCCCTAACGTCTTTGAAGACACTGGACATTCGGAGGTGTCCCATCTTAGTAGAAAGTTGCAAGAGCCAGGATTGGGTTGCTCGCATCGAAAACTTGGAAGGAGATCTAGCTCCACCAAAAGAAGAAGATCCAGGTATTGAATTTCATTATGCAAAACAAAATTATTCTTCTTAACCATCTTTAATTGTATAGCTAATTTTTTCCTGGCTATTTAATTTCATTATGCAGAACAAAGTTGGGGCTTTACCAAAATTTTTGGGCGTTGCAGTGGTTCAACAAGTCAATAGCTCAGTGGTGAATAATTATAATTATCTAGAGGTGGTTTCTTGTTTTATTTATCTTTGCCAATAGAATTTTCATTCCTCACATGCATGCTTTCTTCACATATTAGGAGAAAGAATATGGAATTCTTTCCTCTGTTTCTTTTTGTATCTCAAACCAAGTTGATTTGGTGATGTATTTTGGGTGTTTTCTTCTCAGCTTGTCAGGTGAGGATCATCAATTGCTGATAAGGAGATAATATTTGTGGGGAGAAGTATATCTGGCAGAAGAATTAGCTAATGCAGGTATTTTTTATGCTTCGGTTATAAGCTCCACCATGTTTTTTTTTCCACAATTGAGTAAAAAAAATATGTTTTATGTTTTTTTTTTGTTTTTTTTTATTTTTTTTTATTATTATTTTTTTTTTTCTGGCTTGTGCAGGTATTGAATCACTAATGTTTCTTTCCTATCTTTTTTTTGTCTTGCTTAGCTTGCGTTGGATTTAGATCATAATTCATAAGTTGATATTCGTGGTAGCAACACTTGGATAAAGGAAAAGTGGTTGCTTATTGGCTTTCTCCTTGAATTCAAATGCTACAAAGGTAAGCAAATAATAGTCTTTTATTTACTTTTACATTATCATTCTTTGTTCGAAGGGGAAAAAAATAAAGAAAAAAATTTTCACTATGGCAGATTCTTCATAACGCTTAATAGTTTATGATCAAAGTTGGGATCCAGTGTCTTTTATTACTACTCTTATCCATATAGATACAAGTATTGCCAACAGAACTAGATGCCTCATTTTCAAATGTGTGCTGTAGGCTTTGATCATCTTCATTTATAATTGCAACTTCTCTAACAATCTCTGGCTTGTAATCGATTTTGGTTACTTTGGTTCTTAGAAGTCTTTTAGTAACCAAAATAAAGGGTAAGTCATTAATCATATATTAGGTTTCTTGACCTTTCCAAGAACTTTGAAACCAGTTAATAAATCACTCTCCAGAAGTCCATTTTTCTCCTGTTTTCTATGTTTCTTCCTTCTCCAAACAAGAACCTGCTTGACATTAAACTGTATGCCAATTTATCTGGGTATCCGGGTCTATCTTCTTACATACTAAAAGCAGTTTTAATTTCATTGTAAAATATGAAATGAAGATCAAATATGAAAAAGTGATCTTTGGTAGTGGTTCTTTTCACATCTTTTGTGAGAGGTGAGCTCTAGGATTTTAAAAACTTAATGGTTTAATTGATGATTCTGCATATTTGAGCTTATGAGATTTACTGTCAGTAACTTCTATTTCATAGAATAGTTTGCATCAAAACACAGCTTAAATTTAATGAAGACATGATATTTTTGAGGAATGGTATTCATTTTATGCCCCTGGTTAGTGAGAAACTTTGGGAAGACAATGATTATACAATCCTAACTTCTGTTTTTTTTTTTTTTTAGTCAAACTTTATAAGCATCCTGCAGAATTCTTATTTGAAAAGAGGAGCTTAGATTCTGAAATCCATACTTATTGAATGATGCCAGGTGAAAATGCTCCAGAATGACCTGAGACAGCTTATATCCCTGAGACTGAAATTGAATGTAGAAGGATCCATCATAACTCCATAAAAAGGTTGAGTGCCACAATTCATTTTGTTAGTTTACAAGTTATTTTGAGTTCTAAACTTTCTCATGTTAGGTGACACGACCGAACAATACCATCCCCTAGAGTTGTGAGCTTGCCAACCCAATAGTTTAGAAGTGCTCAATTTTTTTCTACAGTAGAGTGGCAAATAAATGTTAAGGGGAACTAACTATCTAACTTTATCAACTTTTTCTTCTCTTTAGATGACTGATACTAATAGCATGCAACTTCTCCCTTGATTCCCTTTTATATGGCATTTAGCAAACATTTTGGTCACATGTTCAGGCAGATATGTAGATGATAGCCACAACCTAAATGCAGTGGATAGTCACCTGTGAAATGTAGAAAAAGCATCAATTCATGGGAGGGGTGTGGAAATTATTGGGATTCTACAATGTGCTTGGATATGACAGCCTTCCTTCTTAATAGCATTCAGCCTATTGATTTCACACATCATCAAAAAGAATGAGTATCACTGGCTATCCCAATTATGGCTACAATGGTAGAGGCAAACAGGAAAATTTTGGCATAAATCTGTTCTTATATTTGACTGTGGAACTGTATTTATGAGAATAAGATTCAGGATTTGTTGCATCTTTGACTTCTTTTGGTACGTATGTTAGTCATTAACTTATTTGTCAAAGGATAAAACACAATGAGGAAATGTCAATGCTATGCTTTCTTTTTTATTATCAGTGATTTGATATTTTGAGTATTTTTCACTTGTCCGATTTCATATGCCATATTTCTCAATTTGTTACCCTGCAACTTTGCAATACATTGAAATTACATTTCTTTACTTTCATATGAAAATTATTCATCCTGAATTTGATTTCTCATGTGTGATGTGGAAAAATATGCTGGCTAAATTAATACTTTAATAATTATTATTTGGATTACAAAATGATCTCTGCTGCATGATCTTTCTCTTATTGACAGTAATCTATACTTATTTCCTATCTTGGATTTTTTTTAGGTTTAAATCCTGGTTTTTGTTTATCTTTTGTTGCCTTTTCCAATCTGAAACAAGTTCAATGTTAATTTGTACATCAGTTATGACAATGGTGGTGGCAGTTATCTCTTGTTAATTGCTGTGGTGTTTTTTAAAATATTAGCCATTGATGCTCTGACATATCTAGCCACTGTTGCACTATTTTTAAATTCTACAAGTGGTTGCTTCATCACAAGTTAATAAAGGAATAAGTAAGTTTTATCTATTTTAGACTGCAAGATTCCTGCACTATAATTCCAACCTCATTCTCATAAGTATTCAATACAAATTTTGCTTTACTATGTTAGGATTTTATAAGTATCAAATTTAGATCTTATTGACCTATTTGGACATTATTGTGGTCTATTTGGGTTCTAAGTACGAGTGGTTGTGTTCATGGATTAAATTCAGTGTATTTATTGGAAAGTTTTGAGCTGTTTTTGAGTTTATTTACTTGGTTCTTTGATTATCAGTGGGAAATGTAGAGACCAGCAGCAATTCAGGAGGTGGATGGGGAAATCAGTGGGGGATTCTGCAATATGCTTGAACCAGATTCAGAATTTTCTGCCACTGACTTCTTTAGGTATGTATGTCTATCATTAACCAAGATCCTTCATAAAAATATATATTGTAATCTTGTGTGTTAGGAAAAAAAAAAAAATTGAAATGTCAATGTTATTCTTTCTTTTCAATGTTGCTATCATGTTATTGCTGAAAATGACTCAAGTGCTCCTATATCGTCCTAAATCCTTTTTGTCTTGATTTTAAATTTTGGCTTCTAGAATCAATTTCCCCATGTTCTTCTACTTCTATTGTGCATCGAGATCATCCCCTTTTCTCTCGACCCTCTCCCTGCTAAAAAAATCTTATTCTGCAACAGAGTCCAATGAGGGAGTTCAAAACTGAATCTAGTTTTGACCCTCATTGAGGATACCAAGGAATGAGGCAAAGCCAGAAGAGGTGCCCCTAATGAGGTATTTGGATAATCATCCCCTTTTCACTGGACACCCCAATGAGCCTCATTTAGATTGGATTAATGCACTATTTTGACATTTCAAGTTAGATTAAAAAAAAAAAAATAGTGATGGATTATTTGAATTTATGCACCATTTGGTTACAGAAAAAAGTATGAGGAAAAAGAAGAGAAAAAAATTGAAATAAAAAAGTCTTAAATTCTTTATCATGGGGAACAAGAAACTACAGTGAATACTCACTTGTAATGATGAGTTCATTTTCTTTTAGTCAACAAAACATCATTGTACAGGTTTATACATTATATGAATCCATGTGACTGTTCAAATCCAAGACATAGAAACTAAGACCATTAGGATCTAAAACTCCTAATACTTCTACAGGTTCATTCATATCATTTTAAACTCAGTCCTCTATAAATTTCCAAATATAATTGAACAACTTCACTGTTGTTTTTTGTTTCAAGTATTGCTGATTTTTATTATATCTGATTATGCCTATTCTTCCAACTGGGTTGGTTCCACAGTTATACACGCAGAAATAGAAAAAAAAATTGAAAAAAGAAGTATTAGATACATTATTGGCTTAAGTTCCTTGATGAAGATGTGTGCATGTACAACATATGAATGTATGTGTGCTGGTATTATGCCTTTTTTTTTTTTTTTTCTCTCTCTCTCTCTTTTTATTACCACATGGATGTTTCAGGTCTCTAGCCTAGCGGCTTCCTACACAAGTGCATTTTCTTCGAGATGAAACTACAAACTTTAAGATGTATGAAACCATTAAAGAGGAGGTCAGACATTGATGCTTATGACGCAATAGGAAAGATATTAGATGACATAAATGTAGATACAGAAGTTAATTATGTTTATTTCAGTCAATTAACTTCATTGAATCAGAAAATATAGTTAATTGATTCTAATTCTATATTCCAGCTGGCAAAACTTGAGCTTTGGCTGGACAAATCAAAAGTGGGAAGCCAATAGTTATCAGTTCTCCAAATTGATACAATGATCTTCAGGTGGGCAAAGCTCTTATGGATAATATGAATCTCAAAAAGTTTCAGATTAAATGGAGTAAGGGAAATTTGGTCTTGTCAGCCAATTGACTAAAAGTTCAAAAGACAATGTTAATACTTTCAGCATTACTGTTTGACCTTGTCTGAAAACATAGACCCAAGTAGCAAAAGACAAAGCTTTTGATGCTTCCTTATTAGCAATGATAGATTCAAAGTACAGGGTACAGGATGAGCTTCATCATGTAAGCTTTAGATATCCAACTACGGTGGATATTCAGGTTTTCCAAGGCCTCAGCTTTGCCATTCATTTTGGCGAAGTTAAAATCTTATTTTCAAATTGTGTTTTACTAATTTTTTACTTCTATACAGCTTTAGCACCAAAGCTTTGCTGGATTTTTTTTTAAAATGATCAAATCATAATTGAAAAAAAAGATTCATCAAGTCATAATTGTATTGTTGTCACTCTCTTCCTTCAATAAGTCACAATTGTTGGAAACAGTGGAAGTGGGGAATGCATAGTGACTGCAATATTTCAAAGATCTTTTAATCCTAAATCAGGTTACCTGATGGAATTGAAAATTGTAAGGTTAAATTGAAGTGGATGAGCTGGTAGATTGGTCTTGTCAGTCAAAAATCATTTTTGTTCAATGATGCATCCATGCCAACACTGCATATGAGAGAAGGAAATGCAAATGAGGTGGAAAGCAAAGCTGCATCAAAGTTACAAGCGCGCAAAGGTTTGTTAGTTGCTTTCGACAGGTTAGTACAGTAAAATATTTTGCTAAACTCATCATTTGATAGTTCTTAATGATCCAAGTTATTAAGTCAATTGAGCTACTTTAGAGTAAAATAACATTAAATAGCTTTCAATGTATAAAGCAAAAGTAGAAGTATTATTACTTCAATCTTTTTCCTCGCTACAATTGATAAATTTAGGATTATAATTTTTTTTTTCTTTTTTTGGAGTTTAGCATTTGCTTGTGACTCTTACAGACTCATTGGACCATACTGCTTCATTTAGTTTTTGTCAAATAAAATGCAAGACTATCATATCATGGGATAAGTTAAAAGAAATTTTACTGGCTGGTGCAAGAGGCAGTAGAATATTGGTGACTACACGTGAGGAAAAGGTTGCAGAGAGTTCAAAAACTATTGAAACACACCGTTTAACAGGTTTAAATGATGAGGACTCTTGGTCTTTATTTAAGCAAAAGGCATTTAAAAAAGGACAAGAACCAAAAAATTCAAAATATAAGGAAATTGGAATGGAAATCGTTAGTAAGTGCAAAGGAGTTCCACTTGCCATAAAGACAATAGGAAGCCTATTGTACTCTAAAAAATCTGAAGAGGAATGGTTGTCCTTCAAAAATAATGAGTTTTCAAAGGTAAATGAAACTAATATCCAACCAATACTTAGGTTGAGTTATGATCATCTCCCACCACGTTTGAAACAATGTTTTGCTTATTGTAGTTTATTTCCAAAGGATTACGAGATTGAAGAAGAGAGATTGGTTAAGCTATGGATGGCACAAGGTTTCATTAAGCCATTAGGTCAAAACCAATGCTTAGAAGATGTTGGTCATGAGTATTTTATGGAATTACTTTGGAGATCATTCTTTCAGAAAGATGAAGAAAATTTTTGGGATGAAGGACCTATTTTCAAAATACATGACCTCATGCATGATCTAGCAATATTAGTAGCGGGACTAGAGAGCACAACTTTTGAAATAAATGGGAAAAATATTGATGAAAAAACTCATCACATGTCATTTGGTTTTAATTTAGGCTCATCAACACAAATTCCAACTTTGTTGTTTAAAGCAAATAGGATGAGAACATTTCTTTTGCCATGTCAAAATTGGTATTCAAATCAAATGGTATGGAACCAGTTAACTTGTGATGCATTTGTTTCAAGTTTCAAGTTCTTGCGCTTGTTAGATTTGCATGAAATTGGCATTAGAAATGTGCCACATTCTATCGGAAAGTTGAAGCATTTAAGGTATCTCGATCTCTCATACAACAGACACATTAAGATGCTTCCTAATTCTATTACAAGGTTGCAAAATTTGGAGACACTGGATCTTTCTTATTGTAAGGAACTTACAGAATTGCCAAAAAATATTAGTAAATTAATCAATCTTAGGCATCTTAACATTGATGAGTGCAATAGTTTCACTCATATGCCTCGTGGATTTGGGCAATTGACTAATCTCCACTCACTAGCTCGGTATGTGTTGAGTACGGACTCTAGGTGTGGTGGTGAGTTGAAGGAACTTCACGGATTAAACCAGCTAAGAGAAAATCTAACGATTGAAAATCTGAGACACAAGAAAGATGCTGAATTAGAATACAAGGCTGTAAATTTGAAAGAGAAACAACACCTTAAAGGCTTGACGTTGGAGTGGACGTGGACGTGGGAAGTGGATGTTGGGTACGATGAGATGTCAGTCGAAGCTTTGGAACCAAACCAAAATCTTAAAAGTTTGGAATTAAAAGGCTACAGGGGAGTGAAATATCCAAGCTGGCTTTATTTACTCAAAAATCTTGTAAGCCTTAAGTTAGTTTCAATGAAGAATAGCCAAGATGTACTACCATTGCATCAATTTCCTTCTCTCAAAAGTCTCTGGTTGTCCTTTGTTCCTTCTCTTGAGTACGTATCCCTGGTATCAGAGAGTTTTAAACTTCCACCCCTAGAATCCCTCCATATTTCGGATTGCCCTAATCTAAAGGGATGGTGGAAGAGGAGGAGCGACTTCAGCGAGGAGGACGAAGATGCCGCCGATAATTACGGTGAAATATCGACGATAACAACAAAGAATCATTCATTTTCTCGTCTTTCCCAACTACACATTTCTGGTTGCCCTAAACTATCTTCCATGCCTTTATTTCCTTATCTTGAAATATTAAGACTGGATAACTCTAATTTGAGGCTATTGGAGCGAACAATATCGATGGGAATGATAAGTACGGTATCTCAGGAAAACCCAACAGCAGCAGCAGTAGCAAAGCCAACCTCTTCTGCTCGTTCTTTTTCTTCAATACTTGCCGCCTCATTCACCCCTCTCTCCAAATTAAAATCTTTGGGTATTGGTATGATAGAATGCAGTGATGATCATTTCCTTCAACATTTCACTGCACTTGGGCGACTAAGTTTATATAATTATAATGGGGATGAGATGGAATTGGAATGGCAAGGGCTGAGGAAGCTTCAGGATTTAGAATTAAATGATCATCCAAAATTGGCATCTCTTCCGGTGGGGCTTCAACAGGCCACCTCTCTGCGATATCTCGCGATTCGGTTTTGTCCGAGTTTGACGATATTGCCGGAGTGGATCTGCGAAATCATATCTCTGCAATCACTCCATATTTGGTATTGCCGCAATTTGACATCATTGCCTGCCCTAACGTCTTTGAAGACACTAAAGATTTGGATTTGCCCCAATTTGACATCATTGCCTGCCCTAACGTCTCTTCAATCACTCGATATTTGGGATTGCCCCAATTTGACATCATTGCCTGCCCTAACGTCTTTGAAGACACTGGGTATTCGGACGTGTCCCATCTTAGTAGAAAGTTGCAAGAGCCAGGATTGGATTGCTCGCATCGAAAACTTGAATCTAGAAGAAGATTCAGGTATTGAATTTCATTATGCAAAACAAAATTCTTCTTCTTCACCCTCTTTAATTGTAGAGCTAATTTTTTCCTGATTATTGAATTTCATTATGCAGAACAAACTTGGAGCTTTACCAAAATTTTTGGGCGTTGCAGTGGTTCAACTAGTCAATAACTCAGTGGTAAATAATTATCTAGCAGTGGTTTCTTGTTTTCTTTTTCTCTGCCAATATAATTTTCATTCCTCACATGCTTGCTTTTTTTCACGTATTAGGAGAAAGAATATGGAATTCTTTCCCTGTTTCTTTTTTATCTCAAACCAAGTTGATTTGGTTATGTATTGTGGGTGTTTTACTTCTCATCTTGTCAGATAAGGATCAGCACTTGGTGATAATGAGATAATATTTGTGGCGAGAAGTATATCTGGCAATAGCACTGCAGTATTAGCTTGCACAGGTATTTTTTATCGTTCAATTACAAACTCCACCATGTTTTTATTTCTACAATTGAATAAAAAATATGGTTTATGTTTTTTTTCGGCTTGTGGAGATATGAGCTCTTTCATACTGAATTGCTAATGTTTCTTTCCTATCATTTTTGGCTTACTAAGCTTGCATTGAAAACACAATATATACCATCTTTCATCTTACCTTTTTTTTTTTATTATTAATTTTTATATGGTAGATTGTGTTGGATTTAGACCATAAGTTGATATTTATGGTAGCAATTCTTGGATGAAGGAACTTGTCCCAAGTGGTTGCTTACTGGCTTTTTTCTTCAATTCGAATGTTACAGAAGTAAAAAAATACTAGTATTTTATTCACTTTGACGTAATCATTGTTTGTTTGGAGGGAAAAAAAAAATTAAAAAAAAAAAAAAGATTTTCATTATGGCAGATTCTTCATAATGCTTACTGTAGTGATGGTCATGTCCTTCAATCTATACAACATCTGACTGCACTTGAGGAATTTAGGTTATATAATTATAATGGGGATGGGATGGAATTGGAATGGCAAGGCCTGAGGAAGCTTCAGTATCTAAGATTATTTGATCATCCAAAATTGGCCTCTCTTCCGGTGGGGCTTCAACAGGCCACCTCTCTGCGAAAGCTCGAGATTTTGAATTGTCTGAGTTTGACAACATTGCCGGAGTGGATCTGCGAAATCATATCTCTGCAATCTCTCCGTATTTGGGGATGCCCCAATTTGACATCATTGCCTGCCCTAACGTCTTTGAAGAAACTGGCTATTCAGAGTTGTCCCATCTTAGTAGAAAGTTGCAAGAGCCAGGATTGGCTTGCTCGCATTGAAAACTTGAGAGGAGATCTAGCTCCACCAAAAGAAGAAGATCCAGGTATTGAATTTCATTATGCAAATCAAAATTCTTCTTCTTCACCATCTTTAATTGTATAGCTAATTTTTTCCTGGCTATTTAATTTCATTATGCAGAACAAACTGAAATGAATGAGGAATATGAACTTAAAACTCAGGGCTTTACCAAAATTTTTGGGCGTTGCAGTGGTTCAACAAGTCAATAGCTCGGTGGTGAATAATTATAATTACCTAGAGGTGGTTTCTTGTTTTATTTATCTTTGCCAATAGAATTTTCATTCCTCACATGCATGCTTTCTTCACGTATTAAGAGAAAGAATATGGAATTCTTTCCTCTGTTTCTTTTTGTATCTCAAACCAAGTTGATTTGGTGATGTATTTTGGGTGTTTTTCTTTTCATCTTGTCAGGTATATTTGTGGGGAGAAGTATATCTGGCAGAAGAATTAGCTTATGCAGGTATTTTTAATGCTTCGGTTATAAGCTCCACCATGTTTTTTTTTTTTTTTTTTTTTTTTCTACAATTGAATAAAAAAATATGTTTTATGTTTTTTTCTGGCTTATGCAGGTGTGAGTTGTTTCATACTGAATCACTAATGTTTCTTTCCTTTCTTTTTTTTTGTCTTGCTTGGCTTGCGTTGGATTTAGATCATAAGTTGATATTCATGGTAGCAACACTTGCATAAAGGAAAAGTGGTTGCTTATTGGCTTTCTCCTTGAATTCAAATATTACAAAGGTAAACAAATAATAGTCTTTTATTTACCTTTACATTATCATTCTTTGTTCGAAGGGGAAAAAAATAAAGAAAAAGATTTCACTGTGGCAGATTCTTCATAAAGCTTAATAGTTTATGATCAAAGTTGGGATCCAGTGTCTGTTTATTACCACTCTTATCCAAATAGATACATGTATTGCCAACAGAACTAGATGCCTCATTTTCAAATGTGTGCTTTAGGCTTTGATCATCTTCATTTATAATTGCAACTTCTCTAACAATCTCTGGCTTGTAATCAATTTTGGTTACTTTGGCTCTTAGAAGTCTTCTAGTGACCAAAATAAAGGGTAAGTCATTAATCATATATTAGGTTTCTCGACCTTTCCAAGAACTTTGAAACCAGTTAATAAATCACTCTCCAGAAGTCCATTTTTCTCCTGTTTTCTATGTTTCTTCCTTCTCCAAACAAGAACCTGCTTGACATTAAACTGTATGTCAATTTATCTGGGTATCCGGGGCTATCTTCTTACATACTAAAAGCAGTTCTCATTTCATTGTAAAATATGAAATGAAGATCAAATATGAAAAAGTGGTCTTTGGTAGTGGTTCTTTTCACATCTTTTATGAGAGGTGAGCTCTAGGATTTTAAGAACTTAATGGTTTAATTGATGATTCTGCATATTTAAGCTTATGAGATTTGCTGTCAGTAACTTCTATTTCATAGAATAGTTTGCATCAAAACACAGCTTAAATTTAATAAAGACATGATATATTTGAGGAATGGTATTCATTTTATGCCCCTGTTTGTCAAAGGATAAAACACAACAAGGAAATGTCAATGCTATGCTTTCTTTTTTATTATCAATTATTTGATATTTTGAGTATTTTTCACTTGTCCGATTTCATATGCCATATTTCTCAATTTGTTACCTTGCAAATTTGCAATACATTGAAATTACATTACTTTCATATGAAAATTATTCATCCTGAATTTGATTTCTCATGTGTGATGTGGGAAAATATGCTGGCTAAATTAATACTTTAATAATTATTATTTGGATTACAAAATGATTTTTGTTGCATGATCTTTCTCTTATTGACAGTAATCTATACTTATTTCCTATCTTGGATTTTTTTTAGGTTTAAATCCTGGTTTTTGTTTATCTTTTGTTGCCTTTTCCAATCTGAAACAAGTTCAATGTTAGTTTGTACAGCAGTTATGACAATGGTGGTGGCAATTATCTCTTGTTAATTGCTGTGGTGTTTTTTAAAATATTAGCCATTGAAGCTCTGACATATCTAGCCACTGTTGCACTATTTTAAATTCTACAAGTGGTTGCATCATCACAAGTTAATAAAGGAATAAGTAAGTTTTATCTATTATAGACCGCAAGATTCCTGCACTATAATTCCAACCTCATTCTCCTAAGTATTCAATACAAATTTTGCTTTACTATGTTAGGATTTTATAACTATCAAATTTAGATCTTATTGACCTATTTGGACATTATTGTGGTCTATTTGGGTTCTAAGTACGAGTGGTTGTGTTCATGGATTAAATTAGTGTATTTATTGGAAAGTTTTGAGCTGTTTTCGAGTTTATTAACTTGGTTCTTTGATTATCAGTGGGAAATGTAGAGACAAGCAGCAATTCAGGAGGTGGATGGGGAAATCAGTGGGGATTCTGCAATATGCTTGAACTAGATTCAGAATTTTCTGCCACTTTGACTTCTTTAGGTTTGTATGTCTATCATTAACCTAGATCCTTCATAAAAATATATATTGTAATCTTGTGTGTTTGGGAAAAAAAAAAATGAAATGTCAATGTTATTCTTTCTTTTCAATGTTGCTATCATGTTATTGCTGAAAATGACTCAATTGCTCCTATATCGTTCTAAATCCTTTTTGTCTTGATTTTAAATTTGGCTTCTAGAATCAATTTCCCCATGTTCTTCTACTTCTATTGTGCATCGAGATTATCCCCTTTTCTCTGGACCCTCTCCCTGCTAAAAAAATCTTATTCTGCAATAGAGTCCAATGAGGGAGTTTAAACTGAATCTAGTTTTGACCCTCATTGAGGATACCAAGGAATGAGGCAAAGCCAGAAGAGGTGCCCCTTAAGTATTTGGATAATCATCCCCTTTTCTCTGGACACCCCAATGAGCCTCATTTAGATTGGATTAATGCACTATTTTGACATTTCAAGTTAGATAATAAAAAAAAAATAGTGATGGATTATTTGAATTTATGCACCATTTGGTTACAGAAAAAAGTATGAGGAAAAAGAAGAGAAAAAAATTGAAATAAAAAAGTCTTAAATTCTTTATCATGGGGAACAAGAAACTACAGTGAATACTCACTTGTAATGATGAGTTCATTTTCTTTTAGTCAACAAAACATCATTTTACAGGTTTATACATTATATGAATCCATGTGACTGTTCAAATCCAAGACATAGAAACTAAGACCATTAGGATCTAAAACTCCTAATACTTCTACAGGTTCATTCATATCATTTTAAACTCAGTCCTCTATAAATTTCCAATTATAATTGAACAACTTCACTGTTGTTTTTTGTTTCAAGGGTTGCTGATTTTTATTATATCTGATTATGCCTATTCTTCCAACTGGGTTGGTTCCACAGTTATACATGCAGAAATAGAAAAAAATTGAAAAAGAAGTATTAGATACATTATTGGCTTAAGTTCCTTAATGAAGATGTGTGCATGCACAACATATGAATGTATGTGTGCTGGTATTATGCCCTTTTTTTTTTTCTTCTCTTTTTATTACCACGTGGATGTTTCAGGTCTCTAGCCTGGCGGCTTCCTACACAAGTGCATTTTCTTCGAGATGAAACTACAAACTTTAAGATGTATGAAAGCATTAAAGAGGAGGTCAGACATTGATGCTTATGACGCAATAGGAAAGATATTAGATGACATAAATGTAGATATAGAAGTTAATTATGTTTATTTCTGTCAATTAACTTTATTGAATCAGAAAATATATTTAATTGATTCTAATTCCATATCCCAGCTGGCAAAAATTGAGCTTTGGCTGGACAAATCAAAGGTGGGAAGCCAACAGTTACCAGTTCTCCAAATTGATACAATGATCTTCAGGTGGGCACAGCTCTTATGGATAATATGAATCTCAAAAAGTTTCAGATTAAATGGAGTAAGGGAAATTTGGTCTTGTCAGCCAATTGACTAAAAGTTCAAAAGACAATGTTAATACTTTCAGCATTACTGTTTGACTTTGTCTGAAAACATAGACCCAAGTAGCAAAAGACAAAGCTTTTGATGCTTCCTTATTAGCAATGATAGATTCAAAGTACAGAGAACAGGATGAGCTTCATCATGTAAGCTTTAGATATCCAACTAGGCTGGATATTCTGGTTTTCCAAGGCCTCAGCTTTGCCATTCATTTTGGCAAAGTTAAATTTTATTTTCAAATTGTGTTTTACTGCCTTTTTACTTCTATACAGCTTTAGCACCAAAGCTTTGCTGGATTTTTCTTTTTAAAATGATCAAGTCATAATTGGAAAAAAAAAAAAAAAAGATTCATCAAGTCATAATTGTATTGTTGTCACTCTCTTCCTTCAATAAGTCACAATTGTTGGAAACAGTGGAAATGGGGAATGCATAGTGACTGCAATATTTCAAAGATCTTTTAATCCTAAATCAGGTCACCTGATGGAATTGAAAATTGTAAGGTTAAATTGAAGTGGATGAGCTGGTAGATTGGTCTTGTTAGTCAAAAATCATTTTTGTTCAATGATGCATCCATGCCAACACTGCATATGAGAGAAGGAAATGCAAATGAGGTGGAAAGCAAAGCTGCATCAAAGTTACAAGCACGCAAAGGTTTGTTAGTAGCTTCCGACAGGTTAGTACAGTAAAATATTTTGCTAAACTCATCATTTGATAGTTCTTAATGATCCAAGTTATTAAGTCAATTGAGCTACTTTAGAGTAAAATAACATTAAATAGCTTTCAATGTATAAAGCAAAAGTAGAAGTATTATTACTTCAATCTTTTTCCTCGCTACAATTGATAAATTTAGGATTATAATTTTTTTTTTCTTTTTTTGGAGTTTAGCATTTGCTTGTGACTCTTACAGACTCATTGGACCATACTGCTTCATTTAGTTTTTGTCAAATAAAATGCAAGACTATCATATCATGGTAATACTATGACAATTCCAATTATCCACCAGGTAGACGAAACGGGTAGCCACCAGTTGTCCAAGATACTGCTTTAAATAAGGCTACAAATACACTCAAAGCTGAACCTGAACGAATAATTCAAGATGCACTAAACCAAGTGATGGTGAACCAGGCTACGACTGTCATGGCCTGTCCATTATCTGAAGGTGATCAAAATTAAATTATCAGAGAGAAAGGAGAGCTGGAGATTTTGATTGTGAATTTGCCACCTTGACAAACTGAGAAGGGCCAGCATTTTCTGCTGCGGAGTTGCAAATAATAATAAGGTAGAAATTAATTAGAAACAACTCTATCAAGTACTTTTTAAATGATTGATCCTATGGAACATGCAACTTGTCTCATGGTTGAATTTCAGGTCCAGGCATTTCACAAACATTTAGGTCACATGTCAAGCGGATATGAAGTTAATTGCTATCACCTAGTGGTGCAATTGGATGCAGACAAATCTGTTACTAGCTTAATGGAAATTCATCTACTATCAATGTTCTTGCACTTCAATTCTGTAAGAGAGGGAAACTATATACCTAGTTATTAATCTAAAAGCTAATGAGGAACAACTGGAGATTAGATCTCAGAGTCTTGCATGTGTTCAACGAAAGAAATAATCCTAGTACACTCTGCAGTGGCACCCTCCCACAACCAAGTGCAGAGCTAAACCTGAAACAATGTCTCAGCCTTTCAGGGGTAACAGTAGGTGTGCCTCGTCTACATAGCATTGTAGTACCATGCAGGCAGAGGAGAGAGAACATTGAGGGAGCAAAATGTTTCGTTCGCATGTAACAATGGCCTTGGCCAATAGAATTTTACCTGGTGTGGTATACACTCTTCGCCTTCCCTTTATATAAGAGGAAGGAAAACTTGTATTAAGACATACCTTAAGAAAATAGTGCATAAGAAGACTGGCTTGAGCCCGTGGTTTTTCTCTCTGTGTTCCTTTTCGCATAGAGTTTTCCACGTAAAAAATTGTTGGTTGCTCTCGTTTTCCTTCGTTTTTCATTTATTTTTCATGTTACTTCGCATTCTCCTACAAACCATTGGAATTTGAACGTCCAAGACATTGCTATATAATGCTACAAATGCAATCAATCACTCAATTTTAATCACGGTGGTTAAAAATAGTGTTATATAATATAGAAAGGGAAGCTTGAGACTTTGATTATGCTACAAAATAGTGTTTCTCTACAGTAGTGGCAAATAATGGTAATGCGATTATTAATTAAATACTTTTTTTATTTTTAAGATAAGTGATTATTGTACCTAATGTGCAAATTGTCTCATGATTGTCATTTTGGTCCAGGCATTTTTAGCAAACAATATTTTAGACTTTTAGTCATGTTCAAGAGAGTATCAAATCCACAGTTATGTAGTTTTGATCCTAAGAGCTAGTAGCATAGAGGAGATCTGACAAAATTCCCAACACTAAATTTTGGTCATCAATAAGAGTTGTGATTTACGCTATGTATCATTGTTTACTTCATTTAGGAAGCTTTATTTCCAGTTGGCTTGATTCCAACTTCTAGTTGCCAAAATCAACTTTTTCTCTAAACCATTAAATCCCCAAAAAGGCAAATATGAAATTAAACCCCCAAAATAAATACATCAAATTAAAGAAGAAAATTCTCATTGTTTGATCTTTAGTTGATTTAGAGTTTCTTGATATTACAGACAAAAAACAAAAACAAAAACAAAAACAAAAACAAAAAAAACAAAAAAAAAAAATTAACAAAGAAAATTCTAACGTTATTTTGAATTATTTGATATGTCGTTAATTTAGAGTTTCTTGATCTTAGTTCAATTGAAAACTTTTATGTTTTATTAATTGAACAATAGTTTCCAAAAGCAATAAAAAATTTGTGTCTCATTTTTATGTTTCACTTTATACACCACTAACCACAGTTTGCTACATATAAATATTTTTTTTTTTCTTTCATTGTAAGTTGTAATTGGTGTAGTATAAAGTAAATTAGTTTATACTCCTAGTCCTAGCATCTCCTAGTGTTTCTAATAGAGTTGGAGACGAAATTTTTGTCTTTTTCCCTCTAAATAAACAATTTAAGCATTTTGTCATTTTCAAGGAAAATTATTAAATATTTCTGGAATGAATGGTTATTTCATATTTGAAATATGACCAATAATGGATCCAGTTCTCACTCCTAAAAAATAAAATAAAATAAAATAATGAATCCAATTTTAGTATTTTTACCTCAACTTGATTTATGGGTGTTATTCTAATAAATTAAAGGACAAAAATAGATTTGGTGTTCAGCAGAGTATAGTATCAACCATCAATTACTAATTGAATTTATTACTGTCAAAGGGGCCTCTCAAAAATCATATTTTTTTTAAAAAATTTATAAATTAAAGCAATGACAAAAAGAGTATGATTGATAAATAACTCAAAAAGAGTGATTCCTCCTACTCTTTTTGCTTTTTGTTTTTTAGGTTGCAAATAAAATAAACAATAGACTGCGGTATTTTGGGCATCATAAGCAAATTTTGAATGTGCAATTCTGGAGTCCCCTTTACAATAGTGTCTTTCCTTACTGAAAATGGAAAAATCAATTAAAATCTATAGTTTGTTATCTTGAAAAGAATGTGTGTGTGTATATATATTGTAGAAGCTAAGGTTTCTAACAGGTGGTCTTTTATAATTTATAAATTCACCTCAAATTTTAGTACACAACATAGGCAAATTGAAAATTTCTCACATATTAATAGCTGAACACCAAATTTCTCACATAGGCAACTTAATGATTAGAGATGATTGGATAGTTGCTGCAGCTGCAACCTGTTATTCCACCAGCATGGCACTAAAGTAGTTTTTAATCCACAAGCTAGCAAAAAACATTATTAATACTACCATATAATATTAATTCCTGCAATCTTGATTTTTCTTTTTCTCTGGTTGATTTTCCATTTTAAAGCATGTTCAATTGTAAGCTAGACCATGAGCATTCATAATAAGTTGCTTATTTCTTTAATTTAAATCATTCAGATTTCGTTTAATTTGTTTTATGTATTTTATTAAATTCTATTATTAGTAAATGTGTTATTGTTTTATCAAATCGTGAGGAGAGTAGAGAATAATATATGCACAATTTAAAATTAGTCTATTAGAGACCAGACAATGTAAACAATGGCTCTAATAAGTAACAAGAGGGAAAGAAACATGAATACGAATACGAATACAAAATATAAATATCTGATGTTGTAACTTTTGCACTTTAAAATGATGGGCTTTAAGTTCAGAGGATCCAGGTTGAATGGCTACAAGAAGTGGTTTTTGTGTTATCATGGACCTTATTGCAGCTTGAGAAATTGACTCGGGCTTTATAAATGGGCCTTCACGTCACAGTTGCACCACCTCTTCAATAAGCAATTGAGTTTTAGTTTAGTAATTGAAATAATGAATGCAAGCATCTTGAAAATGATGATAAGTAGGAAACACCGAAAGTAGATCAACTTGAATGGGTAATTTGCACATGGTTGTCTATGTGCACAAAATTCACATTTTTGCAAGGTCTGGAAATCATAAACCATTTCTAAATTGATGAGTAGTATGAAATCATAGACCATTTTCTAAGTAGCCCAAAAAATAACAAATAATTAATTGAAGGCTTTTGTTAATGAATATTCCATTGCACTCGCAAAAAACGAATCAGGTGAGTCCAACTTTATTGGAATGTAGTAAAAGTTAATTAAAAGTATATCTTTTAATTGAAAGCTCCTCCTCAAAAAAAAAAAATATATATATATATATATATTCTCAAAATTATAGGGAATCAAATTATTTTCTCAAAAAATTGGTTTGGCTAAATGCTATAATAAATAAGGAATATATTTGTCAACTTCTTTTTACTTTTGTATACATAAATAGGAAAAAAAATGTTGTTTTCATCCCTAAAGTTTTCATGTCATTTTTCTTTTGTTCCTAAACTTTAGATAGTTATTTTTATTATTTTTTTTTTGTTTATAAATTGTTGAAAACGTTACATTTTTTCTCCTTAAGCTTTCATACCATATGTCACAAGTATATGGTTTAGTGCTACTAGTTCACCTCCTGTGTCTTTTTTTTTTTTTAATGTATTGTAATGATGGGATCACGTAGGAAAAACGTGTCAAACTCTCTAATGCTAAAGATAATGCTACTCAATTAGACATGTAGGATTAAAGTTAACGAAATTCGATAGAAGAACCAAAAATAATGTTTTCTATAATTTAAGGACAATAAAAAATAAAAAAATTTTAAGTTTAGGAACTAAAATCAAACTTCAAGCTCTTTATATGGACTAAAATATATTTTAGAAGTATAAATACAACAACGACATTTTCAATAAGAAGAAAGCCAAGTTTTGCTTCACTGAATTTACTGTCACTAAACCTCAGATATAGGGGTATATTATGTTATTGAATTAAATTCAAATATATATATTTCTATTAAATTTAATTATTCTTAGAAAAGATACAATTGTTTATATTTTATTGGTTAATGAAACCATGTATTTGAATTTGATTGAAAAACTTAATATATTACACCTAAATTTTGCCATAAATATAATGAGGAATTTGTTACTCAAAAGAAAGGCAAGTTTTGCTTTACTAAATTTACTACAATTAAGAGAAAAATCATACGAGTACCCTCAAAAAAGAACAGAGGCAAAATGGATAGGTAGAGTGTTCTTAAAGGAATACTAAGCATGCAATTGGTGATAATGATCAGCACGAGTGATGCTTCACCAAATTACTTTGCTCCTTCACTTTCAGAAATAAAATTGCATGCATTTGAAATATATCTTTAAGGGTTACATTTTTAACCTATGAGAGTGTAATACAAATCTTGTGTTACAATAAACCATAACATGACTATATATAGTAGACTAAACCCTAGACTAATCAATATACTTTGGGAAAAATGCTCATACACCCCTTAAACTTTGAAGTAGTGGCCAAGACACCCCTTTAACTTTTTTATTAGCTAATTTACTCCATAAACTTTGCACATCTGCCAAATCAGTACTGCAGTTAGTTTACTGTTAAAAAACTAACGGAATAGTCACGTGAGACACACGTGACTTTTAAAAAACAAACTCAGTCCTGTTAATTTGAAACCAGATGGATTGAAGAAAACAAAGGAGAGTTAGGTCTGGCCGGAGAGAAAAGAGAAAGAGGCAGCCACCGCAGAACGTCACCCATCATCTCTTCGCCCGAGTCCCGACGGCGCTTGGTGGTTCTGCCGCTCTGTTTGACAGCCACCACTTGGTTGGTTTTTTTATTTTTTTAATGCAAGTATTGTTATTTAAATCCACAGAGAGCTCTCTGTTTTATTGATATGCTTGTGCGAATTTCTATAAGAATTTTTTGGTTTGGTTTAATTTTTGGGGTTGGGTTTTTGTGAACTTGTTTGTTTCATAGAAGTTAATGGAATTTACAAATGAAACAAACATTAAATTTGGGGTTGAAATTACCGTATACATATCTGGTGAATGAATTATATTCTTTATATTGTTTTGCAATTGATGTTTTATGCGGCCAGTGATCTAGTGAATGTGTATTGCATCATTGCTTTTGAGTTTGCTATATAGTTGTTTGATGAAATGCATGAGAGAGATATGACTACTGCTCTAATATATCAACTCTTTGATTCTTTTTTTCTTGCATTGCACCACTCCCCAGCATTGATTCTATTCAAAATATTGTTCAGTCTTCAATCTTCTCGTGTCTTGTTTAAATTGGCAAACTGTACAAATTGATGTTAACAAGTGAAGGTTATTGCAGTGAGGTTTATTTTTTCTGTTGCTTATGTAATTTATTGACTTGGCTCCATAAGATTTACGGATTTTTGACACATTTGTTTACAGTCATAGATGTTTTGCTTGCTACAAGCAGTATAACAAAAAGGAGAACCTAGTGCTGCACAAATGTTCTGCTTGACACATTTGTTTATTGTAAATCTTTTGAATCACTAAGGCAGCATGTTATTGGTGAGATTTTATTTCATATGCATTCTAATCCAGAGTATTACATATTTTTGTTTTCTTTTTTTGAATCCTTTGGTGCAAGCTCTAGGTGCGAGGTTTTCATTTGTTAGTTTTGGTTTCAATTAATTGTGTTTGGTTTATAACTTGTGCATAGTCTAATAATTATTTTTTTCTCCTTGTGTAGGATTGTAATGTATGTAACTACTTTGAATGGCACGATATTGAATTCACCCCAAGGAGCAAAAGTGTTATTAATGGACTACTGGACACCAACCGAAGACTTAAGAATGAAGCAGCAATGAATAAGAGGATTTTTAAGTGGCTTAGTGTTTTTTGGTGGTTTCTTGGATCATCAGGGGATTGCGGTAGCCTTTTATTTAGTATTGAGTTTTAATGTTAGACGTCATCTTTACATGAAGTGACTATTGATGTAGGAGTGCTAGAAAAAAAAAGGATTTGTAATCTAATATATCTATATATTTAGATTAAATTTAAAGTAATATATAAAAATGTTCACAAGTATGTAATGTTCAATTTGATTTTGGTCTAGTAAGATTTGGAAAAAGATTCTTGCTTCAGTTGCTTGTACTTTGCTTTTTATATAAAGGTTGTCATCACCAAAAAAAAAAGCATTCTACTCATATTGAAACATCAGAGGAGAAAAAATAAGGAAAAATCTTATTAGAAATACAAAAATGATATTGTCCTCTTCAATTTCTTTATATGAAAAAATACAATTAAAAAAACATTCAATTTTTTACATCCCCATAGAAAAAAATAATTAAAAAAAGCCAAATCTTTGCTATTCAAGTATGATCATCTCCTTCACCATTCCAAACTCCCTAAAGTTACTTGCCCCAAATCTCTCTACTAATTCTATCATCCCCCAATCCAAAATCTTCATTTATATCGTCATCAGATTCAACAGAGTCACTTAAAATCTTCATCATCCTCATCATCCTCCACACAAATTGGAAAATTAACAAATCAAATTGGCCTTCAGCCTCAGTAGAATCATATTGGGATTTAAGGGGTGGTACATTTGGCATAGAAGGTGCATTTGTAGGCAGTGAAAGTGGACTTTCATCCATGGCTGCAACAAAAAAATTAATAAGAAGATTAATAGAAAGACTGGAAAAGAAAAACAATATAGAAATGGGAGAAAAAAATACACTAAACTCCCTATCCATAAGCGAAATTGTTCCCTTAAAGCTAGTGATTTTCATCAGACTACTTATTTAGAGAAAACAATAAGGAGAATATAATTCATTACAAATGACCAATAAAGAGTCAAATAATTAGCAACTAGATAACACATCTAACAATATACACACCAAGTGCTAAAATATCACCTCTTGGCAAGCTTGCTAAACTGCACTCTAAATTGTGTTGTCCTTCTCTCTTATTCCACCAACTGAAAAGAGACATTACTATACAAGACATGAGAAGACCAGAGACTAAACAGTATTTTGAATAGTATAAATGTAGAATACAATAAAACAACCTCCAAGAAGCCATTTTTCCACCAAATACAATCAAACAAACTGTGTAAAATAATCACTACCTTTACAAATTTTCTTCTACAAATTTTTTTTTTTTTGAACTATTAAAAGTAACTTCAAAATGTAATCTTCCGCTAGAGAACAGAATCAAAGAGCTGATATATTAGAGCAGTAGTCATATCTCTCTCAGGCATTTCATCAAACAGTTGTATAGCACACTCAAAAGCAGTATTGCAGTACACGTTCACTAAAGCACTGGCCACATAAAACATCTATTGCAAAACAACATAAAGAATATAATTCATTCACCTAATATGTATACTGTAATTTCAACCCCAAATTTAATGTTTATTTCATTTATAAATTCCATTAACTTCTATGAAACAAACCAGCTCACTAAAACCCAACCCCAAAAATTAAACCAAATCAAGAAATTCTTATAGAAATTCGCACAAGTAGATCAGTAAAATAGAGAGCTCTTTGTGGATTTAAATAACAATACTTGCATTAGAAAAAGAAAAAGAAAAAAACCAAGTGGTGGCTGTCAAACAGAGCTGCAGAACCACCAAGCGCCGTCGGGACACGGGCGAAGAGATGATGGGTGACGTTCTGCGGTGGCTGCCTCTTTCTCTCTTTTCTCCGGTCAGACCTAACTCTCTTTTGTTTTCTTCAATCCATCTGGTTTCAAATTAACAGGACTGAGTTTGTTTTTTAAAAGTCACGTGTGTCTCCTGTGACTATTCCGTAAGTTTTTTAACAGTAGACTAACTGGGGTATTAATTTGGCAGGTGTGTAAAGTTTATGGAGTAAATTGGCCAATAAAAAAGTTTAAGGGGTGTCTTGGCCACTACTTCAAAGTTTAAGGGGTGTATGAGCATTTTTCCCATATACTTTTAGTACAAGTAGGAGTCTTAACTTGCACACATAGAAGGATTGGAGTTGGCTCTATGCTATGGTTGGTCAACTAAATGAGAGCTACCAACTAAATGAGAGCCATTCCAAGATTGACACCAAACCAATAAGTTGGACAAATCAAAAATCACCAGCCCACCACATCCTAACTGCTTGTCTTAATTCTTACATTTAATCTTCAACCATTTTATTGTTATTGCAATTAGTTGTGAGCTCATGAAGTTAACTGGTACTTCCTAGCATTTTTAATAAAAACTTCTAATTATTTATTTTAAATATTAGCGTTGATATACAATGTTGAATAAGCTAGAATAAATGTAGAAGTGGAAGCGTAAAATAGAGAACACAAAAATACAAAAAGATTACGTGGTTTAGCTTAATGGCTGCATTTTCAACATATGAGAGTGTAGTACAAATCAACTTCTAGTTGCCAAAATCAACTTTTTCTTTGAACCATTAAATCCCTAAAAAGGCACATATTAAATTAAATCCCCAAAAAACACATGTTAAATTAAAGAAGCTAATTCTCCTTGCTTGATCTTTAGTTGATTTAGAGTTTCTTAATATTATAAACAAAAATAAAAATAAAATTTAAGAAGGAAATTTTAATGTTAATTCGAATTATTTGATCTATCATTAATTTGGAGTTTCTTGATCTTAGTTTAATTGATACTTTTTAGTGTTTTCATCTGAAATATTTAGGATTTAAATCTCTCATCTCTTGACATAATTAACAAATTATTATCTTTTAAGAAAAAACAAAAACAAAAAACCAAAAAAGAGGAAATTGGGCCGTTTTATTCAACCTATTTCTCAAATTCATCTAAAACAGAGCCCAAAACCTATTTGTTTTATTCTTTCACCTACCTATAATAAGAAACAGTGTAAGCAGCTCCTCCTAATATTAAACAGGGCCCTTTTTTCTTTTCTTTTTTTACCTCTAGTGCAGGTTTGAGTTGTTTCATATTGAATTGCTAATGTTTATGTCTTATCTTCAGTTTGCGTTGAAAGCAGAATGTAGAACACTTTCATCTTAATTTTTTTAATCAATTCTTATATGGTAGATTGCGTTGGATTTAAATCATAGTTTCATGTTCATATCAGCTAGTATTGACAATGGACCTTGATAACTCATTTTTATTTGTAAGCTTTAGGCTTTGATCGTCTTCAATTACAATTGCAACTTCTCTAACAATCTTTGCCTTAACTGGTTGATAACTTGGCCTTCCAAAATATCATCTATTGCCAATGATATTGCACTTCACTACTTCACAGAGAGAGAGAGAGAGAGAATCTTAGTATGTATTTGACATTGGCTTAAAAAGCCAGTTTTTTTTTTTTTTTTTTTTTTTTTTTTTTTTCAATTTATTTTTGGTACTATGCATAGGTCTCATTGCACTTTTTGATACTAATCATGGGTTTCATTGTATTATTTCAGATACATTTTAGTTTTATCTACAATACTTTCAGCAAAAGTGTGTAGCTTTTGCCTTTTACAATATTAATGGATGGACTTTATATATTATGGGCTCTATGTTCAGAGGCCTTAAGAGTTAGGACAAATAGTTACATGGTGCGGTATTGGTATTGTCATGGGCCTTATGGCAGCTCAAGTAATGAACTAGGCTTTTTATAAATGGGCCTTCACATCCCAATTGCACTTCACTACATCTTGAAAATGATGCTAGCTGGGAAACACCGAAAACATATGGTTAGATCAACCTAAATAGGTAATTTGCACATAGTTGTCCTAACTCCTAATGGAGAATGCTAAAGGAATGAGTAATTTTATTTTATCAGTGGATGTCATAGGATGAAAATGTTTCTAAAAAAATTAAATTAAATAAATAGAACTTACAAATTGATATAATAATGAATATAATTAATAGGCTTCATCAACCACCCAATAAATAAATGTTTGATTTTTTTTTTTTTTATATAATTTTTGGCATATCAATTAATAAGTTCAATATAGTAAAGCTTGTAACACACCTAACATAACTTTGTCCCTAATATTTCCAATATGAATTATGTTTCTTCCATTGGGGTTGGTCCTACCACTAGGCCAATTAGGTAGTCACCCAACCTCCCTAAGGCCCCCAAATTTGAATCAATAGGAAAATTTCTATACCAATATGAGTATAATTTAAGCCTAAAATATTAGCTAATAGATTAAAAAAAAAGTAATGATGTGAACACAACAAAATTTCACAATAATTTTACAATATTCCTAAATTAAATGTCAACTCATTCATGGGCCACCATAAATCTCGCTATGCTAATTTAAGAATGTTGTGACATTTAGTTGAGTCCCTAACATTTCTCACACTAGTTGTTAACAACAACAAAAATTAAGTTTTGTGAAAATTAATCAAGTATCAAAAGGATTCTCTAGGTAATTTGTTGCTAGCATTGAACACAATATGATAAATATATATATATATATATATATATATATTTATATTTATATATATAAATTAGGTGAAATCTCACAAACGAAAAAGAAATTTTTTAGAAAAAGTTACAAAAAAATTTAGATGAACAACTCACAAATGAATAAGAAATTCAACAACAAAAACTAAAAATTTTTAAATCTAAACAAATTACAAGAATTTAAAAAAATTAAATATATAAAATCTTCAATTTAAATGTTGTCTGGGGCTCCAAAATCCCTTTGGTCGCTTTGTCTTCCATTACCATCCATGATTTTTGTTTTGCAATAGCTAGCGAATCCAATGAGAGAAAAAGAGGTAGAGATAGAGACTTGAAGGGTTTTTCTTTTCATCTTATTTCATTTTTAATAACTTAATGGTTTAATTAATGATTATGCATATTTAAGTATATGAAATTTACTGTCAGTAACTCTTATTTGATAGAATAGTTTGCATCAAAACGCAGCTTAGAATAGTAAATCAAGGGGGATTCTACAACGTGCTTGCATATGATAGCCTTCCTTCTTAAAAAGAATGAGTGTCAGTGGCTATCCCACTTATGGCTACAATGGCAGAGGCAAACAGGAAAAAGTTGGCATAAGTATGTTCTCTTATATTTGATAGTGGAACTGTATTTGTGAGAACAAGTTTCAGAATTTGTTGCATCTTTGACTTCATTTAGTACATATGTCAATCATTAACCGAGATCCTTCATAAACACATATATTCTAGTGTTATTTATCAAGGATAAAACACAAGAATGAAATCTCAATTTTATGCTTTCTTTTTATTATTCTTTATAAGCGTTTCTGACGTTTTGAGTATTTTAGACTTGTCTGATTTCATATGCTGAATTTCTCAATTTGTTACCTTGAAACTCTGCAATACATTGAAATTACATTTCTTTACTTTCATAGGATAATTATTCATCCTGAATTTGGTTTCTTCACGCATGATATGGAAAGTATGCTGGCTGAATTAATACCTGACTACTTATTATTTGGATTACAAAATGATCTTTCTCTTATTGGGGGTAATCTATACTTATTGCCTATCTCGGATTTTTGTTTATCTTTTGTTGGCTTATCCAATCTGAAACAAGTTCCATATTAGTTTGTAAAGCAGTTAATGACAATGGTGGTGGCAAATATCTCTTGTTAATTCTTGTGGTGTTTTTCAAAATATTAGCACTGTTACCTGCATGTTTCATATCTTATTTTACTTTTTTTTTTTTTATTCTACAAAAGGTTGCATCATCACATATTAAATAAAAGAATAAGTAAGTTTTATTTGTAATAGACCACAAGATTCCTGCACTATAATTCCAACCTCATTCTCCTAAGTATTCAATACAAATCTTGCTTTACCATGTTAGGAAATTATAACTATCAAATTTAGATCGTATTGATCTATATGGACATTTCTGTGGTCTAGTTGGGTTCTTACTACGAGTGGTTGTGTTCATGGATATAAATTCAGTGTGTTTATTGGAAAGTTTTGAGCTGTTTTCAAGTTTATTCGCTTGTTTCTTTGATTATCAGAGGGAAATGTATAGACAAGTAGCAATTCAGGAGATGGTTGGGGAAATCAGGGGGGATTCTGCAATATGCTTGATTATGATAACCTCACTTCTTTAAAGAGATTGAGTATTTTTTACTAACTCAAGTTGTTGCTAAGATGGTAGAGTCAAACAAGAAAGATGTGGCATAAACCTACACCCTTTTATTTGACAGTGGAACTGAATTAATGAGAACCAGATTCAGAATTTACTGCCACTTTGATTTCTTTAGGTATGTATGTCAATCATTAACCTAGATCCTTCATAAAAGGATATATAGCAATCTTGTTTGTTCTGTAAAAAAAAAAAATGTCAGTGCTATTCTTTCTTTTCAATGTTCTAAGGAGGTGATGTATTTGGCTTGACTTTTGAGCCTCTTTGAGAATACTAAGAAAAAAGGCAAAGTTGGAAGAGGTGTCCCCTAATGAGGTATTTGGGTAATCATTTAGATTGGATTAACACATAATTTTGACATTTCAAGTTAGCATTAACAATTTTAGTGATTGATTATTTAAATTTAAGTTCCATTTGGTTACAGAAAAAATGTAGGAGGAAAAAAATAAGAAAAAAATTTGAAATTAAAAAGTCTTAAATTCTTTATCAGTGGAACAATAAACTACAGTGAATACTTAGTTGTAATGATGAGTTCATTTTATTTTAGTCAACAAAACATTTTGTACATCTCTTTCTCTCACTTATCAGTAAAATGCTAGGCATTAATGGGCAAGGTTTATACATTACATGAATCCATGTGACTGCTCAAATCCTAGACATAGCAACTAAGACCATAAGGATCTAAAATTCCTAATACTTCCACATGTTCATTCATATCATTTTAAACTCAGTCCTCTATAAATTTGTCAATTATAATCGAACAACTTCATTATTATTTTTTGTTTCAAGTATTCCTGATTTTTATTGTATCTGATTATGCCTTTTCTCCAAACAGATTTGGTTCCAAAGTTATATATGCAGCAATAGCAAAGTATTAGATACTTTAGTAGCTTAAGTTCCTTAATGAAGATGTGTGCAACCACAACATATGAATGTATATGTGCAATTATTATACCTTTTTTTTTTTTTTTTCTTTTTTTCTTACCACATGGATGGTTTAGTTTTGGTCTCTAGGCCTTGCGGCTTCCTACACAAATTCATTTTCTGCTGGATCAAACATCAATGCTTATGACGCAATAGGAAAGATATTAGACCACATAAATTTAGATACAGAAGTTAATTATGTTTATTTCAATCATTTAACTTTATTAAATGAACAAATATATTTAATTGATTCTATTTCTATATTCCAGATGGCAAAACTTGAGCTTTTGTTGGACAAAGAAAAAGCGTGGGAAGTCAGCAGTTATCAGTTCTTCAAAGTGATACAATGATCTTCAGGTGGGCAAAGTTCTTATGAATAATATTAATCTCAAAAATTTTCAGATTAAATGGAGTTTGGAAAATTTGGTCTTGTCAGCCAAGAACCCTTGTTCTTTTCATCCTCCATCAAATATAATATTGCATATGGAAAGGTGGTGCAAGAATTGAAGAAATAATAGCTGCACCTGAACTTGCCTATGCTGGTCTTTTACTGATACATTGCTTAAGATTCTAACTTCTGGTCCATGACCGTACTTTAGATGATCCTTTCATCTTGATAATCATCTAAGTTGTTAATATATTTTGGAAATTTGAAATTTGCAGCTGAGTGGACTCCATGGGTGGTGAGGCACAAGACTTATTTGTCTTGTGGACAGAATCAAACAACTTCCATGACAAGAGAAATTTCTAAACACCAATGGATTTTAACTTTTAAATGCAGCTGAAAGTGCATTTGATGCTGGTTTTGAGAGAATAGCACAAGAGGCATTGGACGTGAATGTACACAAACTATTGTTCTGATTGCTTATAATTTGAGCATGATCAAGAATGCCAATATGATTGATGTCTTTCATAGATGATAGATGTTTGAAAAAATAATGTTAAAAGTATAGTCATAACATACTCTCTTTAATCACATCTTGAGCCATTAGAATAAGATGTTAGAAGTTAAAAAAATTTCACATATTAATATCTTAAACAACTTGATGGTTATTCCACCTGATTTTGATCCAAAAGCTAGCAAAAAACATTATTATGACTACAATATAATATTACTAACTGCAATCCTGATTTTTCTTTTTCTCTGGTTGGTTTTCCATTTTTAAGCACGTTCAATTGTAAACTTGACCATGAGCATTCAATTGTAGCTTTTGCCCTTTGCAATTATGGGCTTTAAGTTCTGAGGCCCTAGGATGAATGGCTATCTGGAGTGGTTTTAGTATTATCATGGGCCTTATGGCAGCTTGAGTAATTAGCTAGATTTTATAAATGGGCCTTCACGACACAGTTGCACTTGAAAATGATGCTAAGTAGAAACACCGAATGCAGATCAATTTCAGTATTTTATTTGTCAAAATATGCATAATGCCTCAATAGATTCAGCCCATTTCTTGAATTGGGCCGTTGAACAGAGCCCAAGACCTAGATATATATATATATATATATATATGTATAACAAGTTGCATATATCATGACTAAGTGGAGTGAAGGAGCAATCACTGTAGGATTAATTGACATTGACTATAATACGGGTTGTAAATGTTTCCAAATGCATCTTGAAATCAATAAACCATTTATGGAATTATGTACTAAAAATTAGTGCTGCATTTTAGGTTTTATTAATTGTGTAATAGTTACCAAAAGTAATAAACATTTTGTCTTGCTTTTAATGTTCCATTTTATGCTTCATCTTGCCACTTATAATTTTTTCTTTTATTGTGAAATAATAAAAGTTTAAAATAGATAAAATTCACACATACAATAAGTTGTAACTGGTAAAGTATAAAGTAGATCAGTTTATACTCCTAGTCTTAGAATCTCCTAGTGTTTCTGTTTGGTGATGAACTTTTTGTCTTTTTCCCCCTAAATGAACAAAATATGCATTTTGTCATTTTCAAGAAAAAATTATTGAGCATTTCTGGACTAAATAGTTATTTCATTTTCCAAACATGACCAATTATGGATCCAATTCTTGCTAAAAATAAATAAAATAATGAATCCAATTGGAGTATTTTTTTTTTTTTTTTAGCAAAACTTAAGTACAGTATTCAGGTGTTGTTTCTTAGGTTCCCCTTTTAAGATTCTACCATGTGGATTTTTTTTTCATGGGATAAAAGTGTATTTTTTTTTTGTTAAATAGCTACATGACTGAATTTTAAAACAGTAATCTAAGGAACAACACTTAAGGTACTATACCTAAGTTTTGTCTTTTTTTTTTTTAATCTAAACTTGATTTATTGATGTTATTCTAAAAACTTAAATGACAAAAATAGATATGGTGTTCAGCATAGTATGGTATCAACTATCAATTTCTAGTTGAATTTATTGATGACCGAGGGGCCTCTTAATTAGTTTTTTTTTTTTTTTTTTAATACAAAAATCACAATTTTTATAATTTTTATAAATTAATAAAGTAATGACAAAAAGAGCATGTTTGATCAATAACTTACAACATATGCAACGGAAACTTATTCAAAGAATAACTCCTAGAGTTTCTGTGATAGATAAATTCAACTCCCTCGATCAAGAAAGTATGGTTGGAAACCTAATGTGTTGGATTAAAATTGCTTTCTGACCATCATAGACAAAAAGAATTCTATTGGAATGAAATTCCTATTTTTCTAGGTAAACATATGTTCTAATTAAAAATTAATCTTGTTAAGAAATTGTAGAAATCTCCTAGAAGAAGTTCCTGAACCAAGTAATACTTCGAGGAAGCAATGCCAACCAAAACTATGTCTCAAATATTTTATTCTCTGGAAGCACCTTTCATTTCAAAAGACAGGGAATAAAAAAAAAAAAAAAAAAAGTCGTCTTCGGGCTCAAATTCAAGTTCAAGTTGGTGCATGTTACAATATTTGTTCTCAAAAGTTGAAATCAGTTTCAAATGGTAAATTGTTGCATTTGATATGTTTACATCTTTTTCTGGAAAAAATTTGGTTAAAAATCAGTTAAATAAGTATGCCAATCAACTGATAAGTTAAGTGCTTAAATTTATTATTTTCTAATTATTTAAAATTTTAGGAGAATTTAAAATGTTGAAAATCTTACTTCTTGGGTACCACATTAAGGGAGAGTGTTGAAATAATGGTTAAGTCAAAAGTGAGGAGAGATTTGAAATTATAATAAAGTAATTAAATTCACCATTTTCGAATAGCTTGAACTTTTGAAAGAATATCATTAATTTATCAATGAAACACAAACGCACAATCAAACTTAATTAGCTATAACACCTAAATGAACTGGACCAAAGTTTTTCCCATAAAACACAATTTATCATCAATTCCAAAGTAAAATTCTGGTGCTGAATGTTGAAGCATTTTCTTTCCTAATCATGTCCTCTAATTGATTCTTTTTTCCTCCCCTTCTTTCTTATTGACTTTCACATTTTTTTTTAAGGCCCTTGATATAATTATGTAAATTATTTGCATCTGCCATCAGAAATGTATTATTTATTTATTCTTTCACCCACCGATAAGAACAGTCGAGCAGCTCTATCTCTTTTTCTATTTTTTTGCCTGCTAATTTTAGTTCTTTAAATATTGGAGAAAGGATCATTGAAACAAAGCAAATCTAATTCTTTATCCGATCAGAACTCACTGCCAACTGCAGAACCTTGACAATAGAGATCCTGCAGAACTTTGAACGAGTTTATACTTTATACTACTGGTGGAGGTCGTATATAGGAATAGTAGTACTTAAACAAGTTGCCTATATCATAACCTAGTCTTTTCATTATAAAGAATATTTTAATAGGAAGAGGTCACTTGCAAAATTGAATTGAAAAAATTTTGGGGACCTGTACAGTATGTAATATTTCCAAATCATTGGATTGGCAAATTGTTTTGCTGAACATATATACTTCACTAATTTAGGGGGCATGAAGATTAGGTGCACTGTTATCGAGCCACCGGTCATAATGGTCACCTTGAAATCAAGACAATACTTAGCTCTAATTGTTTTTGTGAAATGCAAACGATCAACCAATGCCTATAATGTAGCATATTGTTTGAGGTCTGCAAGTAGCATATTGTTTAAGTAGAGCAGCACATACAATTTGTCATAGAATATGTGAGCAGTGTACCTAGTCAAAGTCACCAGGTATGAACTCGCAGATGATAAACTATTTACAGAGTCTTAACATCAAAATAATCTGAACTGGTACATGATGGATTGAATTTGATAAGAGCAAGTACCGACCACCCATGAGATGCTTGTGATTATTACAAAAAGTCATACATGGCCAAATGGGCTTACACCAAAATATATTATTTTATCTTTATCGCAACATAACATCCAAGCAATCTAAACAGGGTCTTGTATGTATTGATCGTTCTTCGTAAGCTGTCTTCCCCGCAAACGATCTTTCTCATCTAGTTATCTATCTTTACTTGTCTAAAGAGTGACCATTTAGCATTCATTCACCTGCTAGTGTGCAATGGCGGAAGGAGCTCTCATCAAAGTTGCTGAGGGAATCATTGGGCAATTGGAAAACCTAGCACTCAAAGAGATTGGATTGCTATGGGGTGTCAAAGCTGAGCTTGAAAAGCTTGGGAACACGGTTTCAACAATTGAAGCTGTGCTTCTGGATGCAGAGGAGCAACAGTGGCAGAATCATACCATCAAGAATTGGTTGGGAAAGATGAAAGATGTACTATATGAAGCGGATGACTTGCTGGATGGCTTTTCCACTGATGTTTTACGACAAGAAGTAATGACCCAGAACAAGATGCCAAAAGAGGTACGCATCTCCTTTTCCAAATCAAATCAGCTTGCATATGGTTTTAAAATGGGTCATAAGATTAAGGCAATTAGGGAGAGGTTAGATGTCATTGCAGCTGATAGGAGGTTCCACTTAGAGGAACGTCCTAGGGAGACACAAGTCAATAGGGTAAGGGAGACTCATTATTTTGTACGTGTTGAAGATGTTATTGGGAAAGAGAACGATAAGAAGGTGATCGTGGACTATTTATTAGATTTCAATATTGAAGAGTATGCGTCAATTCTTCCGATAGTTGGAATCGGAGGTCTAGGGAAGACCACATTAGCTCAATTGGTATTCAATGAAGAAAAAATGCAAAAACATTTTGATAAAAAATTGTGGTTGTTCGTCTCTAATGATTTTGATGTAAAAATAATTGTTGAGAAAATCCTAGAATCTGCAAAAGGAAAGAAACCAGAAAACCTTGAAATGAACACATTGATAAATGATCTTCAAAAAGAAATTGATGGAAAGAGATATTTACTTGTATTAGACGATGTGTGGAATGATGATTCACAAAAATGGGATAGTTTAAAAAGACTTCTACTAAGTGGTGAAAGAGGTAGTAGAATATTGGTGACTACACGTGAGGAGAAGGTTGCAAAGATTTCATAAACTATTGAAACATACTTTTTAAGGGGTTTAAATGAAGAGGAGTCGTGGTCTTTATTTAAGCAAAAGGCATTTGAAAAAGGACAAGAACCAGAAAATTTAAGAATTAAGGAAACTGGAATGGAAATTGTTAGAAAGTGCAAAGGAATTCCACTCGCCATAAAGACTATAGGAAGCCTATTGTACTTCAAAAACTCAAAACAAGAATGGTTGTCCTTCAAGAATAAGGATTTTTCAAATGTAAATAAAAAGGAAACAAGTATCCTACCAACACTTAAGTTGAGTTATGATCAATATCCCATCACATTTGAAACAATGCTTTGCTTATTGTAGTTTATTTCAAAAGGATTACCAGATTGAAAAGGAGATGTTGATTAAGCTATGGAGGGCACAAGGTTTCGTTAAACTGTCAAGTCAAAATCAATGTTTAGAAGATGTTGGTCATGAGTATTTTATGGAATTACTTTGGAGATCATTCTTTCAAGAAGTTGAAGAAAATTGGTGGGATGATGTACCTAAATTCAAAATACATAATCTCATGCATGATTTGGCAATATTAGTAGTTGGAATAGAGAACATCACTTTTGATATAAACTAGTCGCGGTCCCGCGCGTTGCGCGAGATAGTTTTTTTAGGGTGCTATTATTTAGTTAATTTTTACAATTAGGACTAATTTAATAAAGAATAATGTATTTTATAACTATACTATAGGAAAAATCACACAAGTAATATATATATATAAATATTGTTGTATCAAATGAAAGCAATATAATTTTTCTCAAGAATTCAAAAGGTAAGTTAGTGAAAATATTCAATTTTTAATAAAACTTATTTATAACATTTTGTGTATCATTAAAAAGTATATAAAATTTAGAAATTATTCTTTTAGTTTTAAACAAACTTTCTCAAACCCAATTTTCTCTACCCTATACACCAAAAAATATATCTAAAAAAATTAATAAAACTCAACAAAACTATAGTTTAAAATAAAAAGAAAGAGAAAAATAAAAATCACATCATAATCAAACTCCTTCTCAATATGTAAAACATATCAAATGTGAAACATATCAAACTCCTTCTCAATATCCAATGCACAATCAAATTAAATTTTTTTAATAAGTTACGCAATAGAAATAGATGGTTGATTCTAAGCAAAAGTGCTAGTTGTAGCTTTATACATGATGATTTTTTAACTCTTTTACCTTAATAATATAAAAATAACATAAAAAATAAAATAAAAATAAATCAATAAACCAAGAGTACAATTCCAAATGGGAAAAAATTAAGGAAAATTTTTGAAAAGAAGAAGAAGAAGTATTGTGTAAATATTGTCATAATCTAATCCAATATTTGAATATGTTTTCTTAAAAATCTTCAAAAATATACTAATGAGATATGGAAGATGAAGAGTAATATCAGATATTCGTAAACGCTTAAAATAGTTACTCAAATATTTAGGAACATCCTATAAAAAAGACACAATTTGCTACTAATTTGTTAAACAAAATATTTACAAATAGTGAAAGGAAACTACACAAAACCCATCTTCTTCAACTGCACAAACTATTTTTCATCATATTGTCCTGATTATCATTTTCCAAATAAACTAAAACCTAAAAACAACATAAAATAGGACATATTATAATATGATTTTTCTCCAAATTAGGTCAATAACAAACACCATTGAGTATAAACCTCTAGCAGGAGATCTATAACACGCTTGATTTGGATTCCTCCTATGGGGTAGTTGTCAGGTTATATCTTTTCTACCATCAAATATTAAGCAAGACTTGTGAATACCATTTTATAGATTTTTTGTTTTGTTTTGTTTTGTTTTGTTTTTTTATTCTTCATTGATTTTATTTTTCAGTTATAAACATCTAAATTAAAATAAATGAACATGTAAATGCAAAATTATATGTAAAGTTAAAACCGCTCAAGATGAATATGTATAGAATTTTTTTTTTGATTTTTTATTGATTTATTATTTAGTTATAACATCATAATTAAAGTAGATGAATATGTAAAGTTAAAACCACCTAAGATGAATTTGTAAAACCAATATATTTATATATTTAATATTGTCAAAAAAATTAAAGGTAAAAAATAATAAGAAAAAGAATAATAATGTGACGGATGAGGTGGCTCAATAAGAGTGTAGCAATAACAAATGTCATGCTTCAGCTTTTATATATATATATATATATATATATAAGAGTAACTCTAAATAATATTAAATAATAACGGCATAATATAATAATTAAATAATAACAAATCTACCTTATATATGTCGGGAAAAAAATATATATTTACCTCAAATCCCAAATCTTTACTATGCCATTCTTAGAACCTACATACATCCAACTTCAATCACATTGAAGCCCCATTGCCATCACATTATTGGTATGTTAATCATAGCTCATCACCAACCATGTTATTAGAGATAAGTGTCCACATTAGCATTTGGAAAGATAAATGTAAAACACTATAAAAAAAATGTAAGACTAAACTATTTTGTTTTTTCTTTTATAAGTAAAAGTAAGACTACTTGTGGAAGTGACATACTCACTGAGGGTAGTTTGATTGAACATCAAACCATCGAATATGCGAATTATTAGCTATAGCCAGGTAGTGTGTATCTTGGATTATTTCAAGCCAATTAACATATCATGCACATCATATATGGCATATCAAATCCAACTTGAAAAATTTAGAAGCATCAAGCATTACAAAAGAAATTGTAAAGAAAGAAGGAAGACAATTGAGTTTTACTTTGTTTTATTATTTGGATTTGTCATATTAAAAAGTGCCCTAAAATATGAAAAAACATATGCTGAAAAATAATTTTTTTTGTTTAACTTATATTTCTAATTACTTATTGCAATACAAAATTCAAAAAAGAAACAAAGAAACAAAAAAAACTGTTGAACTTATGGTAACAAATAAAATATAGAATAAAAGGGGGAAAAAAGACATAAATTACTGCTCATGTCAAACATGGTCCCAATTTGATTACTACTAACAAAATATAATAGAGGTATTATACAAATTAGAGATATTACCTTTTGGTGGAAACCATTGCCAATCGAAATGGAGATCCTACTCAATATATAGCTCTCATCAAGCATGAAATCTACGTAATGAATGAATATGTTAATATAAAAAGAAATCTCATCTCCCTTGACGTTGGCATCCTACTATTGCAAGGCTCTCTTCAGCACTTGGGGCATCCTTCTCTAGGTTGGCATTGTCACCTTTGAAGCCACTAAACATTGTGCTCTTTCGCAATTGAAGGCATCACCTACAATGTCACCACACCAGAATGGTATTGTTTGTTTTATACTCCATATAGCAAAGAAAACGTTTTGGTATAATATTAAATGACTAAGGAAATGATTGGAGGAGACGAAATGATCACTGTCTTTTCATATATACAACGGAGTCAACTGTTATAACATACAAATAAATGTTTTATAAAAGTTTTAAAAATTACGAATAAATGGAAAACCAAAATTAAAGTCTGACTGACTCTTTGAAAATGAAAAAAAAAATATTAATAGATGGATAGTGATAATAATCATTTTCTCTTTTAAGAAGAAATGATACGTTTCATAGTAGAATTTCCTTTTCTTTTTTTCTTTTTAAATAAAATTTAGTTAACTTATGGTGGTAGTGCAAAAGACCATCTTGTATCCCATGCTATTGACATTAAAACTAAAATTTAATGTTGAAAGGAACTTTGAATATAGACAATAGAGTTTATGGTGGAGTGTAGTGCATCATATTGGCCACAAAAATTAATTTTGCAATGGAAAACTAATAGAGTTTGTTCAACTTATGGTAACAAATAAAATATAGAATATAGAATAAAAGGGGAAAAAAAGACATAAATTACTGCTCATGTCAAACATGGTCCCAATTTGATTACTACTAACAAAAATATAATAGAGGTATTATACAAATTAGAGATATTACCTTTTGGTGGAAACCATTGCCAGTGGAAATGGAGATCCTACTCAATATATAGCTCTCATCAAGCATGAAATCTACGTAATGAATGAATATGTTAATATAAAAAGAAATCTCATCTCCCTTGACGTTGGCATCCTACTATTGCAATGCTCTCTTTAGCACTTGGGGCATCCTTCTCTAGGTTGGCATTGTCACCTTTGAAGCCACTAAACATTGTGCTCTCTCGCAGTTGAAGGCATCACTTGCAATGTCACCACAGCAGAATGGTATTGTTTGTTTTATACTCCATATAGCAAAGAAAAAGTTTTGGTATAATATTAAATAACTAAGGAAATGATTGGAGGAGACGAAATGATCACTGTCTTTTCATATACACAACGGAATCAACTGTTATAACATACAAATAAATGTTTTATAAAAGTTTTAAAAATTACAAATAAATGGAAAACCAAAATTAAAGTCTGACTAACTCTTTGAAAATGAAAAAAAAAAAAATATTAATAGATGGATAGTGATAATAGTCATTTTCTCTTTTAAGAAGAAATGATATGTTTCATAGTAGAATTTCCTTTTCTTTTTTTCTTTTTAAATAAAATTTAGTTAACTTACGGTGGTAGTGCAAAAGACCACCTCGTATCCCATGCTATTCACATTAAAACTAAAATTTAATGTTGAAAGGAACTTTGAATATAGACAATAGAGTTTATGGTGGAGTGTAGTGCATCATATTGGCCACGAAAAAATTAATTTTGTAATGGAAAACTAATAGAGTTTGTAAACCAAAAAAAAAAAATTAGTGACGTGGCCGATGATGTGGCTCAACAGAAATGTAGCAACAATAATTGCTACACTTCAGCTTTTAGATATATATAGATGGGGAAAAAATTGGTGAAAAAACTCATCACGTCTCATTTGGTTTTAATTTAGGCTCATCATTGAAAATTCCAACCTTCTTGTTTAAAGCAAATAGGATGAGAACATTTCTTTTGCCAAGTCAAGCTTGGCATCCATGTCAAGTGGTATGGAACCAATCACAAGTATGGAACCGATCAACTTGTGATACATTTGTTTCAAGTTTTAAGTTCTTGCACCTGTTAGATTTGAATGGCACTGGCATTAGCAGTGTGCCACACTCTATTGGAAAGTTGAAGCTTTTAAGATATCTTGATCTTCAGGGAACAATTACATAAAAATGCTTCCTAATTTCATTACAAGGTTGCACAATTTGGAGACATTAAATCTCTCTTGTTGTAGAGGACTAATAGAATTGCTGAAAATTTTTACTAAATTAGTCAATCATAGGCATCTTAACATTGATGGGTGCTGGAGTTTGACTCATATGCCACTAGGACTTGGGCAATTGACTAATCTCCAGTCACTAGCTAAGTATGTGTTGAGTACGGACTCTAGGCGTGGAACTTCATGGATTAAACCATCTGAGAGAAAATCTTAGGATTAAAAGTCTGAGACATGATAAAGATACTGAATTAGAATGTAAGGCTACAAGTTTGAAAGATAAGCAACACCTTGAAGGCTTAGCATTAGAGTGGATAAAAGGAGATGTCGATGAAGTGGATGTTGGGAAGCTTTGGAACAACCCTTAATCTTAAACATTTGGAATTATAAGGCTACATGGGTGTGAGATATCCAAGTTCGCTTTTGTCACTAAAATACCTCATACACCTAATGTCAATTTCAATTAAGAAATGCCAAATTGTGCCACCATTGTATCAATTTCCTTCTCTTGAATTGATAACTTTCCTTCTCCAGAGTATGTATCACTGATATCCAAGAGTGTTAACCTTCCATCCCTAGAGTTCCTTCAAATTAGGTATTGTCCTAATCTAAAGGGATGGTGGAAGAGGAGGAGGGACACCAACAAGGTGGATGATGATGATGATGATAATTATGGGGTATTATCAATGATAGCAATCTTGAAGGCAAATAATTCTCCACCTTCATTTGCTCGTCTTTCTTCTCTAAGTATTTATCATTGCCCTAAACTGTATTCCATGACTATATTTCCCTATCTTGAAGAACTATATTTGGGGAACTCTAATTTGAGGCCATTGGAGCAAACAATATCGATGGGAATGATAAGTATGGCATCTTCAGAAAACCCAACAACAACAACAACAACAAAAACAATAGCAGAGTCAATCTCTTCTACTCGTAGTAGTTGTTGTTGTTCTTCTTCTTCTTCAACACTTACCGCCTCATTCGCCCCTCTCTCCAAATTAAAATCTTTGTGTATTAGTCTAATGGAAGGCAATGATGGTCTTCTCCTTCAAACTATACAACATCTCACTGCACTTGAGAAGCTTGTGTTATTTAATTATAATGAGGATGGGATGGAATTGGAATGGCAATGCCTAAGGAAGCTTCAAAATCTAAGATTGTATGATCATCCAAAATTGGCCTCTCTTTTAGTGGGACTTCAACAGGCCACCTCTTTGCGAAATCTCAAGATTTCAAATTGTCCGAGTTTGAAGACTTTGTTGAAATGGATCTACAACATCATATCTCTTCAATCACTTGAGATTTGGGATTGCCCCAATTTGACATCATTGCCTGGCCTTATGTATTTGAAGACACTAACAATTTGGAATTGTCCCATCTTAGTGGAAAGATGCAAGAGTGATGATTGGCTTGCCCACATCCAAAACTTGGTTGGAGACCTAGCTCGACCAAAAGAAGAAGATTCAAGTATTGAATTTCATTATGTGAACAAAATAAAATAAAAATCATCTTCTGCACCCACTTTAAATTTATAGCTAATTTTTTCCTTGATTATTGATTTTCATTATGCAGAACAAATTGGAAAAGGAAGAAGAAGAATAAGAAGAAGAAGAAGGAATATGAACTTAAAAATCAATTCTTTACCAAAATATTAGGGTTTTGAAGTTGTTTAACAAGTCAATAAATCAGTGGTAATTAATTATCGAGCAGTGGTTTCTTGTTTTCTTTGTTAGCTAATAGAACTTTCATTCCTCACATGCTTTCTTCACATATTAGGAGAAAGAATATGGCAAATCATTCATATATTTCTTCATTCAAATAAATACATCATTGTTTCTCAAACCAAGTTGATGTGGTGATGAATTTTGGATGTTTTATTTCTCATCTTGTTAGAGTGAAAATCAGCACTTGGCGATATTGCGATAATATTTATGGGAGAAGTATATCTAGTAACAACATTGCAGAATTAGCTTATCTAGGTATGTTTTTTGTTTGAATTCTTTGTCACTCATAAACTCAAATGTGTTTTTATTTCCATAAAAGAAAATTGTATTTTTTTTTCTAATATAACTGACGGATTTACTTACATCTGGTTTCTTTTTAAGTCATTCAAGATGGATGAACCATTTGTAAGTAACACTAGAAACAAATTGTAATCAGGGACGAACCCACTAAGGGGCAGGGGGGGCCATTGCACCCCCCCCCCCCAAAAAAAACCATTTCTTTGAAAAATTTAAGTATTATATTGAATGACTCATATTTTAGAGTTTATAGTTGGCTTCCTCAAATTTTTAGATCGGTCCAAATAGCGCAAAAGAAACTAATCACTTAACCTTTTCTTTGGACCCGTGGCCCCTCCATAGTCCAAATACAACACAACAAAAAATTCACAAATCACCAATATCATAATTCAATAATTCATAACCAAAAAAATTCCCTTACGGGGGTGACAATAATTTATATGAATTTTTAATTGATTTATAAACTATGGGAAAGTCAATTACAATATTTAAATTTTTTTCAAAAGATAAAATGAAAAATTCTTTTAGAAGCCAATATTGATGATGTGGCATTGCCAACTCTTAATATTAATATCCCAATTTTTTAAATTATTTAAACAAGGTTTTGAAAACTTCATTAGTGTGATTTTTAGTTGCATCCAAAAGTATAGGTTTATCATATTTGTGAGTTGGTCAACGTGATAGAATTCACATATTAATTCCAATTACCCAAAATCTGGAGATCTGAAGTCCTTTTTTTTTTTTTTCCTCGAAAAGGTTAGAATATCATATTGTAACTTTCAACTTCTTTGGTTCATATTATTTCTTTCTTGACTTAAATATATATGGTAATAAAGTGCAATTGTTTTGTCTACCATGATTTTTTTTTTAAATAAACCGTGTCACTTGAAATTTTTTTGGTTCATGCTTTAGCCCCCCCCCCCCCCAGATTCAATCCTGGTTCCGTCCCTGATTGTAACCACATATTACATTATTTACAAAATATCTCGCTTTATATAATAATTGAATGTAAAATACTTTATGCTTCCTTAAAAAAAAAACTTATAAAATTTAAAACACTTTCAAATAACAAATATAAATAGTTTAATTTAAAAAATCTAATATATTTTATCAACTATAATTTGTCATATTTAAGAAGGTCTTAGGGATTAGCATTTATAAGTCTCATTTATTATTTTCATTTTCACTTAACAAAAAAAATAAAAATAAAAGTCATTAAAGGATTTGGGGTTAGTGGTTGTGAACTTACCCCCTTCGATTAAACCATTCGTACTTCGTTTTATTATTATTTTTCCTGTATTTTATTAAATCCAATGATTAGTACGTGTTTTTTTTTTTTAATTATTATTATTATCAAATCGTGACGTGAGGTGTGCTGGGAATAATATCTGTACAATTTTAAATTCGTACCTAGTCAATGTTAATATTTTTTTGCCTTTTGCGATATTTTTTGGACAGATAGGCTTAGTACGAATGGCTACATAGAGAGGTTTCGGTATTGTTATGGGCCTTATAGCAACTTAGGCTTTATAAATTGGCCTTCACGTCACAGTTGCACTACCTCTTCAATAGGCAATTGAGCTTTCGTTGAGTAATTGAACGCAAGCATTTTGAAAATGATACTATATGTATAAAAAGTAGTATAAAATTTTTATTTTTCATTTTTCATAGAAAACCGAGGGCATGCCCAGCCCTCTCTGCCCACACCCACCCCCCCCCCCCCCCCCTCCTCTTCTCTTCCGCTAGTGTTTATAGTGATTTTTTTTAGAAGAATATATGTAGTAATAATACGCTTGCAAGTTGCCACTACCTAAATTCTTTTAGTTATTTTTAATTTAATAGTGCTACTTATGAATTTATTCTATTTATGTTTTATTTATTCATTAAATTAATAATTATTTCTATACAAAAAATTAATAATAATTTCATAACAGCTTAGCTATCACTTTTGTTTGAGTATAAGTGCTTGTGGGTGTGTGGGAGGTAAGAGTCGGAGTTCAAATTTTTAGGAAGTAGTTTCACACACATATACATTTAAATTAGACTAAAATAGAATTTCTATCTTATATAAAAAAATAAATAAATAAAAAATCACTTTTGTTTGGGATTTTTTTCCCGAGAGAGAGAGTCTTACCCAAAAAAGAAATCTTTCTTCATTAAAATGATAAGGAATTAAGAATAAATATAGACTTTTTTTTTTTGAGAAACGAATATAGACTAAAAAATATATAGAATTAAGAATAAATGATAAAATGATAAGGAATTAAGAATAAATCTTTGATCATGATAAAATGTAGATATTTTCCTATATAAATATATTAGCAAAACCTCTCTATATATAATTTATCACGGAATAACGACCAAGTACACGGTGTACACCTACATTTTCTTATTTAGACTTTAGACTGCTTTATAATTATAGTGGGGGTCGGTTCCAGCTTTTTCTTTATAATCTTAGTGGAACAATTTGGTAGTGGTTTTTATATAAAAAAAACTCTATAATTGATTCTCTATGGATTTCGATTGCATTGCTTTTTCAAGTGGCTTATAAAAGAAAAAACCTCTATTATTAGTTTACACTAATTGGCTTCTTTGCTGTCCCATTTGCTTTTGACAGTTCTCAATTACATAATGTGAAAAGGAAAAAAAGGAGAAACAATACTGATGAAAGGAAATATAATATATAGGAGGCATGAGGGAGGTATTGAGATTCATTAAAGCTCGATAAATCAGATGTGTTGAACTAGGTATCAAGACAACATGTTTCAGCTTTTTTTTGTACTGTTTTTTGAGTAATCTACATGTATTCAATTAAACCATTTGTAATAATCATCTTGAACTCACTTAGATCTACTCAATTACAAATAAAATACGTTTTGTTCGTAAGATATGACAATTACTTAGAAATATGACCTTAACAGATTTTGTTATTGAACAAATGGCAAGCAAGCCAAGAGCTTTATTGGTCGTGGCTGAAGGAGAAGCACTTGCTATTTTTGAAGCCTCGTATGAGAAATATTTTGGTAGGAGGAATAGTGAGAAGTTAAGTATCATTTTGAAACAAGTGGTAGGTATCTACTGCGTTTTATCCGGTGAAGGCCGGTGGATTTCACTCGCCCTTTCTAAAGCCTTGTATGAAAATTATCAAAATAATCAGACATGTTCTGGATAATTTTTTTTTGAGGCAATGCTCTTACTCTAAGCACTTCAAACAGATTGAAGCTCAAGATAGAGAGTAGCCTTCAAGTAGCCCACTCCAGAACTTGTTTGTTGAAAAAAAAAAATTGGTAAATTACATATTTGGTCCCTAACGTTTACATCATATTTCAATTTGATCCTTAATCTTTCAAATGTGTCAATTTGGTCCCATATTGGGTCAAAATGGTCCTTGCCATTAAGTGATGGATGAAAAATGCTGACATGGCTGACAATTAAAATAAAGTATAATTTTTTTTGCCACATAACTCCTGCGTGGACAACCACATCAGCAAAACCTTAAAAAAAACCACATCAGTGGAACCTTAAAAAATAAATAAATAAAACCATCTCCCCGCCTTGCCAAAGAATGGAACCTCTCAATCTACCGTCACCATTAGCAAAATACTTCAAAAAAAAATAAAGATATCTGAAAATCTATCAAACAACAACCCAGGAATTACTCTGACTTTCTCTCTGTCAGCCTATTTTTGCAATGGCATCCTAAAACCCACAATCACTGTCCCTGTTGATGTGGGTGGCTTGAATTGCCACTGAAGCCCAAGCCCATTGCTGGTAAGTCGGTCAAGGATGACCGAATACAACTAGGAATGTATCTCCTAGTAATAGCCGGCCTATAATATATATATATATATATATATATAATAGGTTTGTGTTGTAGGCAAAATAGAGATTATTCTAATTAACCTAGTGAGCAGCAGCTGCATGAGAGAAAATAAAGAAAAGAGAGGCAGCCAGCTTCTATTCTTATTGTTTCTGTGAGAGAGTGCTAGGATGTATTGGGAATTGGGTTTCTTGAGAGTGTTCTTTTGCACTATTGTATCTCCCTATTTTTTATAGTGAAATTTCTCTGTTGTTTCTGTGGAGGTAGGCAGTTTGCCGAACCACGTAAATTCTTGTGTTCTTTGTGTGTGCTTGTTGTTTAATTTCCGCTTATTTACTGTTATTGATTTGAGTCCTGGGGTGCTATCTGCACAACAAGTGGTATCAAAGCCAGGTTAGGATTCAATCCTTTGAATACAGTAAAGATGTCAAGCACAAAGTATGATGTAGAGAAGTTTTGTGGTAAGGGAAATTTTTCACTTTGGCAAAGGCGGATAAAGGATCTCCTAATTCAACAAGGAGTTCATAAGGCCTTGCTTGGGAAGGAGAAGAAACTGGAAACGATGAAGGATGTAGAATGGGTAGAGATGGATGAGAAAGCAGCTAGCGCTATTCGTCTTAACCTAGGTGATGAGGTCATTCACAACATCCTAGAAGCAAAGACTGCAAAGGAGGTTTGGGAAAAACTAGAAGGTCTTTATATGAGAAAGAATCTGACGAACAAGTTTTACGTGAAGAAGTAACTGTATAGTTTGCATATGAAGGAGGGTTCTAATCTGTTGGAGCATCTTAACACGTTTAACATGTTGAACACCCAATTGTCAAGTTTTGGGGTGAATTATGAGGACGAAGATAAAGCGTTACTCTTATTAGCGTCGCTTCCTACTTCTTTTGATCATCTAGTGACTACGTTGATGTACGGGAAAGAGACTATAGTACTCGAGGAGGTGACTAGTGCTCTCTTGTCACATATAAAGATGAAGCAAGATGGTAATGATTCTCAGGCTGATGGACTTATTGTAAAGTCTGAGTCAAGCAATAGAGGTAGAAGCAGGTCAAGAGGACGGAACTCCAACAGGAACAAATCACAGTCTAAATCACGTGCAAAGAAAGACGTAGAATGCTTTTATTGTCACAAGAAAGGGCACTATAAGAATCAGTGTAAAGAGTTGAAAGAGCATTTAGAGGAGAAGAAGAATGGAAAGAAGCCCCTAAAATCAGCTAGTGTTGCTGAAGAAACATCAGATGACAGTGAAGTTGGTATAGATTTACTTTCAGTCTCATCAAGTAACAATGTTTTATTGGAATCTTGGGTTTTAGATTCAGCATGCTCATATCATATGACTCCAAAGAAAGATTGGTTTGACACGTATAAGGCTTACAACGGTGGTATGGTCCAAATGGGTAATGATGCTACATGCCCGGTTATTGGGATTGGTACCGTGAAGATCAAGATGTTTGATGGAGTTGTGAGAGTTCTTAGTAATGTCAGACATGTTCCAGATCTTTGAAAGAATTTAATTTCTTTAGGAGTGTTGGATGATTTGGGTTACTCATACTCATCAAAGGGTGGAATCATGAAGATTACCAAAGGTGCTTTGATGGTGATGAAGGGACAGAAAATAAGCACGCTTTACAGATTGATTGGGAACACAGTTGTAGGAAGAGTTGCAGTCACCACTCCGGTGGAGTCCAGCACTGACGACACAAAATTATGGCATATGCGACTTGGCCATATTGGTGAACGTGGTATGTTAGAGCTGCACAAGAGAAATTTATTGAAAGAGGTGAAGACATGCAAGCTAGACTTCTGCAAGTATTGTGTGTATGGGAAGCAGCATAGAGTCAGTTTTAAGACAGGCTCTCATACAAGTAAGGGTGTTCTTGACTACATTCATTCAGATGTTTGGGGTCCAGTATCAGTTTCTTCTCATAGTAGTGCTCAGTATTTCGTCAGTTTCATTGATGACTACTCTAGAAAGGTATGGATTTATTTTATGAAGCATAAGTCTGATGTGTTTGGCATATTTAAAAGGTGGAAAGCACAAGTTGAGAATCAGACTGGCAGGAAAATAAAATACCTTAGAATAGATAATGGACTAGAGCGAGAACGAACTGCCAGCTACAGCAGTCTCGTCTTCTTGCTTTGGAGGGCAGGACGAGAACCTCGTTACTACCTCTAGTATTTCCTCTAGGGTTGTGCTCCTTACTACTTGTGGCTATACAATAGCAGAAATGGAGAATGCCTTAATGAGATAAACAGTGATGGAATTTAAAAAAGAAGTTCCATGCCATGGTATATGAGCTTAACCAGAGGCTTTCTAATGCCAAAAGAAGAGATAAAGAATTCATAAGATTTTGTGAATTAGAAGGCATTACTCGTCACTTCACAGTTAAAGGAACTCCACAGCAGAATGGGGTTGCAGAGAGAATGAACAGAACCTTAGCAGAAAGAGCCAGATGCATGAGATTGAATGCAGGGTTGCCTAAGGTGTTCTAGGCAGAGACAGTTAACACAGCAAGCTTCATTATTAATAGATCTCCATCTTCAGCCATTGATTTCAAGATTCCAGAAGAGGTTTGGTCAGGTAAACCAGTTGATTATTCGAGTCTAAAAATCTTTGGTTGTCCAGCTTATGTGCATGTGCAGAGTGGAAAGCGTTCTAAATTGGATTCGAAGTCAAGAAAATGTGTATTTCTTGGTTTTGAAAAAGGTGTTAAAGGCTACAGGCTTTGGGATCCAATCTCAAAGAAAACGGTGACCAGCAGAGGTGTCATATTTGATGAAGCCTTTATGTTGAAACAGAATGAAGCAGAGACATGTGATGATAGTCCACAGGAGAAATTAACTATTGAGGTGGAGCTTGACGAGAATAGTTCACCTAATGATAAGGGAGATGTTGAGATTGATCCACAGCAGCAACAAGAAGAGTCTTATTCAATTGCTAAAGGTAGAGAGAAGCGGGTTCACAAAGCACCATAGAGATATGGCTTTGAAGACATGGTTAGTTTTGCTCTCATAACCAGCGGTGGAGATCCATTCACTTTGAAGGAGGCTACAAATAGGAAAGACAATGATAAATGGCTTGTAGTAATGTCAGAAGAGATGGAGTCACTACAGAAGAATAAGACTTGGGAATTAGTGAAATTGCCCAAGGGAAAGAAGGCTATTGGTTGCAAGTGGATATTCCGTAAGAAAGAAGCATTGTCAGAAAAGGAAGGTGAAAAATTCAAGGCACGGTTAGTGGCGAAGGGTTACTCACAGAGAGAAGGAATTGATTATAATGAGATTTTTTCACCAGTTGTGAAGCACACCTCAATTCGAGTAATCCTAGGATTTGTGACAATGCATGACATGGAGTTAGAGCAGCTAGATGTGAAGACTGCATTCCTCCATGGAGATTTAGAAGAAGAGATTTACATGCAACAGCCCGAAGGCTTCAAAGAACTTGGCAAGGAAGATTATGTTTGCCTATTGAAGAGATCATTATATGGCTTGAAGCAGTCCCCCAGGCAATGGTATAAACGGTTTGATTCATTCATGGTCATACATGGGTACATGCGTTGTGAGTATGATTGTTGTGTTTATTTTAGAGTACTTGCTGATGGCTCTTATATATTTCTTGCTCTATATGTTGATGACATGTTAGTAGCTGCAAAGAGTAAGCAAGAAATTGTGAAGTTGAAGTCTTTGTTGAGTAGTGAATTTGACATGAAGGATCTTGGAGCTGCCAAGAAGATTCTTGGGATAGAAATTCACCGAGATAGAAGGGCTGGTAAATTATGGTTATCTCAGAAGGGATATCTTAAGAAGGTGTTAGAGAGGTTTAGTATGCTTGATGCAAAACCTGTTAGTACACCGCTTTCTGCCCATTTTAAACTGTCCTCACAGTTGTGTCCAAGTTCAGATAAGGAGTCAGAGTATATGTCTAAAGTGCCATATGCAAATGCAGTTGGGTGTCTTATGTATTTGATGGTGTGCACAAGGCCTGATATTTCTCATGCAGTCAGTGTGGTTAGTAGGTATATGGCAGATCCAGGCAAAGAGCATTGGAATGCAGTAAAGTGGATCTTTTGATATCTTACAGGCACTCATGATTTCGGTATCCTATTTGATCAGAGAACTAGTACAGAAGCTGTGGGTTATGTGGATTCCGACTATGCAGGGGACCTTGATTCTAGAAAGTCCACAACAGGCTATGTGTTTAGGTTTGCTGGAAGTCAACACTACAAGATGTAGTTGCTTTATCCACTACAAAAGCAGAATATATGGCGATGACAAAGGCAGGAAAAGAAGCCGTTTGGCTTAGTGGACTAGTTAATGAGCTTGGTTTCAAGCAGGATAGCATGGTGCTACATTGTGATAGTCAGAGTGCAATTCATTTGGCAAAGAATCAGGTATATCGTGCAAGAACAAAGCATATTGCTCTACGGTATCACAAGATTAGAGAATGGGTTTCATCTGGTGATATTTCTTTGTCAAAGATTCTCACTAGTGAGAATGCCTCTGGTATGTTAACAAAGCCAGTTCCCACAGACAAGTTCAAGCACTGCTTGGACTTGATTGGTGTTTGCAGCTTGTGAGCCCTAAAGGGCTAAGGTGGAGGCGATGGAGGAGTTTGCTAGTGTAGCTTGATCAATTCAAGCCAAGGTGGAGATTTGTTGACGTGGGTGGCTTGAATTGCCACTGAAGCCCAAGCCCATTGCTGGTAAGTCAGTCAAGGATGACCGAATACAACTAGGAATGTATCTCCTAGTAATAGCCGGCCTATAATATATATATATATATATATTAGGTTTGTGTTGTAGGCAAAATAGAGATTATTCTAATTAACCTAGTGAGCAGCAGCCGCATGAGAGAAAATAGAGTAAAGAGGTTTGTGTTGTAGGCAAAATAGAGATTATTCTAATTAACCTAGTGAGCAGCAGCCGCATGAGAGAAAATAGAGTAAAGAGAGGCAGCCAGCTTCTATTCTTATTGTTTCTGTGAGAGAATGCTAGGGTGTATTGGGAATTGGGTTTCTTGAGAGTGTTCTTTTGCACTATTGTATCTCCCTATTTTTTATAGTGAAATTTCTCTGTCGTCTCCGTGGAGGTAGGCAGTTTGCCGAACCACGTAAATTCTTGTGTTCTTTGTGTGTGCTTGTTATTTAATTTCCACTTATTTACTGTTATTGATTTGAGTCCTGGGGTGCTATCTGCACAACAGTCCCAAAATTTATTGTCCATCATTTGATGGGGACTACCTAATATAAGAGGCGTGCAATGAAGTCATTTTGTTTATGGTTGTTAGTTGAATAGGCCAATTTCTCTGTTGGGTTTTGTTGTAAAGTTGTGGCGTGAGTACATAGAGGTGAGACTAGTTATTGGGTCTCTGTCACAGTGAGGACTGAACTAGAGGCTTAGGCTATTTGATGGTCTCCCCTTTCTCCTTTCTTAGTGAATATTTTCTCTATCTCCGTCACCCTTGCGTTTTCACCTTCCATATCAGCATTTTCAAGTTTTTTAGGTACCGATTCTGCTGCGTTTGGTTCCAACAAAAATACTGGAAAAGAAACCCCTTTTTTTGTTAAGAAAAAAAACTCTAATGTTGTTCTTCATCCATGTCTCCATTGATTTGGGTATTACTTCTTCTTTTTCTTGGAAACTCTGATGGAAAGATTGGAATTTTTTTTAACAATTACCCATTTGATTTAAAAACATTTATGGACGATTGTTATTACACATTTATACTCAAGTTGGAATTTTTACGTTAGATTTTGTTTTTGTATTAATGTTCTTTGAATTTGTCATCAAGTTTTAGTGAGACAGAATCAAAGATATTTGTTTGAGATTTAGGGATTTTGTTTGATTTACATTTTTTTTTTTTTAATTTATGCCGATATGGCAGTACACATGGTAGTCTATGTGGCATAAAAATTATACTTTATTTTGGCTGTTAGTCACGTCAGTATTTTTCATCTATTACTTAATGACAGTGACTATTTTGACACAATATCAAAAAGTCAGGGATCGAATTGACACATTTGAAAGGTTAAGGACCAAATTGACATATGGTGTAAAGGTTGAGGACCAAATATGTAGTTTGCCCAAAAAAAAAAATTATCTTTTTTTTCTTTGAATCAAAACCTTGTCTATTATTTAGATGATTGTGTGTGTGTGTTTTTTTTTTCATCTTTCATTTTGGCTTTTATATATGCTCTAGCCTAATCTTTACATGGTGCTTATAGACTTAATGCTACTTTTGATACAACATGGAAAAACATAATTTAAAAAAAAAATTATAACACCTTCAATTTGGTTCTTTAATTTTCATTTATTTTTTCATTTTCAATGTAGTCTTTCCATTCAATCTGCATTGTGAAGATTAGAAATGATTAGTCTGATAGACAATAATTATCCATCATTTTTTCTTACATTTTTTACTTTGCTAAACAAGAAAATACCAATTCATCTTTCATTTTCTTTCCACAATCTTCTATCTTCTCACTTTTACACCCTACGAAACACATTCAAAAATTCATTTAACCAAATTTTGAGCCAGCCATTTAAAACCTAAATAAATAAGTAAATAAATCATACAGATTTCTGTTTTTAATCAATATGTTTTTGAACCACAAGGCTGTCGTTATTTTAGCTTTGTAAGAGAATCTTCAAAACTATTTCAATTTACGAAAGTAAAATATATGAAGAACAAGTCTTATTACATTTTGTCAATTTTGTGTCGTTTGTCAAGAGCTCTCCATATTTTATGATTTCCCCATCCTTTCACTAAGTAATCACGAATTCCATTAAAGTCGTTTGCGTGTTTAGACTTTAGACTGCTTTTTATGTTTAGTGGGCCGGTATCGGTTCCTGCCTTTTCTTTTATAATCTTAGTGGAACAATTAGGTAATAGTTTTTAAATAATAAATTTTAAAAAAAAAAAAAAAAAAAAAAAAAAAAAAACTCTATAATTGATTCTCTATAGATTTCGATTGCATTTGCTTTCTGAAGTGGCTTATAAAAGACAGAACCTCTATTATTATTTATTTAACTTTACGCTAATTGCTTCTTTGCTGTCTCATTTGCCTTTAGCAGTTCCCAATTACACAATGTGAAAAGGAGAAAAAGAAAAAATAATACTGATGAAAGATAAAATAATAGATCGGATATATCGAGAATATCGCCAAGCCATTCATTAAAACTTGATAGATCCAAGATAAACTGCTTGTAATAATCATCTTGAACTATTTAGATTTACCCAATTATAAATAAATTGCATTCTGGTCATAGAATATGTTAATTATATAAAAATAATTTTGAAACAAGTGGTAGCCGTGTACTGCGCTTTACCCAGTGAAGGCCAGTGGATTTCACTCACCCTTTCTAAAGCCTTGTATGAAAATTATCAAAATTACATATTTTGGGAATTCTTTCTAAAGTCAAAGATTAAGAGTACGTTTGGGATTCGCTTATTTTGCTGAAATTAAAATTTTTGTCGAAAGTACGGTAGATAAAGGTCAAAGTTAGTTGAAATAGTACAGTGAGACCCATGAATAGTACTAAAAAGTGCAGTGGGTCTATGAATAGTTGCAGAAATAAGCTAAATAGTAAAATAAGTTGGCAAAAATAATATTTATTAAATCGACACTATGATATGTTTGGGATCCGCTTATTTTACTAAAATTTTTTTGCTAAAAGTATCCTAGATAAAGGTAAAAATTAGCTAAAATAGGACAGTGAGACCCATAAATAGTACCAAAAAGTGTAGTGAGACCATGAATAGTAGCAAAAACAAGCTGAATAGTAAAATAAGCTGACTTTTTAAGTTGAAGCCAAACACACACTAAGGAATGATGATGCAAATTGTAAAATAATCAAACATGTTCTGGTTCTGGATATCTTTTTGAGGCAATAATCTGACTCTAAGCACTTCAAACAGATTGAAGCTGAGATAGATAGTAGCCTTCAAATAGCCCACTCTAGAACTTGTTTGTTGAAAAAAAAAAAAAACCAACCTTTTTTTTTTCTTTGAATCAAAACCTTCTTGTCTATTAATTTAGATTATTGTGTTTTTTTTTTTTTCCACCTTTCATTTTGGCTATTACATATGCTCTGGCCTAATCTTTTACATGGGTGCTTATAGACTTAATGCTACTTTTGATAAACAAGGAAAAATATAATTAAAAACAATTATAACACCTAAACATATTTTCAAATTGGTTCTTTAAGTTTCATTTATTTTTTCATTTCCAATGTAGTTTTTCCATTCAATCTGCATTGTTAAGCCCACCAAAAAGACGTTTTGAAAAGTAAGTTCGAATCCATTCTGTTCTGATATTATTTGTTCTTGGTTTGACATAATTAAAAATACTAAATTACAGAAAAAATTGTTTGGAGCTATACAGTAGGACCAAATTGAAAATAGTTAAAGTAGAAATTAAAAAAAAAAAAATGAAACTTAAAGGATTTAATTACTTAAAAATACAATTTACATGCACTAACTTTGCCCAAAAAATTATTTTAGTCCTTTAAGTTTGAAGTTGGTCATTTCAATCTAATTACCTGACTAAAAATCATTTTAATCATTTAAGTTTGAAGTTGGTTATTTTAATCTAGTAACTTTGCCCAAAAATCATTCAAAACAACTAACTTAATGTTGGGAATATTACACAAAGTGATAATAGAAGAACAAGTTTAACACAAAAGAAGAATAGAAAAATAGATAACTCGGAGGTACAAAATCGTTATCCTTAGACAATATTTGCCCTCACACTCTTGTTGCTAAGGGTTTATCGCAAACTTGTCCTCAGAATACAACCAAATTGTTAGGTTCTACAGGTGGCAATTCTGAAAAATAATCATAAAATTTTTTGTGTTTCTTAGGAACTAACTTTTGGGAGAAAAAAGAAAATGATTTCTTGTGTTTCTTAAATTTTGTATCGTTTGTTAAGAGGTTGTTACTGTTGTTATTGTAGGGGCAAAAAATTATTCTCAGTAATGAGTTTAAATTTGAACTAATAATAATTAACCACCTATGATCTATTGTGAAAATATTATGAAAACATTGCTAACATAGCACTTTTCATTTCAATTTACAAAAGTAATATATGTGAATAACATGCCTTCCAATTCTCACATTTTGTTAAACTAAATATATTCAAAATCTATAAATTATTTACAGCCTGAACAATATTGTCGTTTGTCAAGGTCTCCATATTTTATGATTTCACTAAGGCTGCGTTTGAATCGACTTCAAAGTGATTCCGGAAATGATTTTCCGGAAAATAGGTGTGTTTGGTTTGGTCCGGAAAATTCTATTTTCCGGAAATTGAAATCCGTTGACTGAAAAAAAAAAGGCTTTGACCACGGAAATGAATTTCCGTTCCTATATTCACTTCAAATGAATTCCAGAAAAAGGGAGAGAGCGAGCGCGTGTGAGGAAGGCGAGCTCCAGTCCAGTCTGATGATTTCCGGCGAACCCAGTCGAGCTCTAGTCCGCGCCGCTAATTGCTAAGCGTCGATCGCGATCTCGCCGCGTCGATCGCGATCGTGCCGTGCTTCGCGAGATCGCGATCTCGCCGCGTCGATCGCGATCGGCGCAGTGCTTCGCGAGATTGCGATCTCGCTGCATTGATTGCGATCTCGGATCGCGATCGCGATCGACGCAGCGAGATCGCGATCGCGCCGTGGATCGCGATCTTGCGAAGAAGGCGAGATCGCGATCGACGGCGCGGTCGTCGGACTGAATTTGTCGTCGTGGATGATTTTTTCCTAGGTTGTGGCTTGTGTTTTTCTGAATTTGTGTTTTCCTTCTTCTTTTCCAAACACCAGAAAATATTTTCCGGAAAATTTTTTGAAGTGCAACCAAACACCATGGAAACATTTTCCTTTTCCGGAAATTAGCATTTCCGGAAAATATGTATTTTCCGGAAAACGTTTTACAGCAACCAAATACAGCCTAAAGTAACCTCGATTTCCACGAAAGTCGTTTGCGTGACTTTAGACTTTAGACTGCTTTTTCTTTTATAATCTTAGTGGGAAAATTTGGTAGTGGTTAAATATAAAAAACTCTGCAGTTAAAAAAAAAATATATATATATATATATATATATATAAAACTCTATAATTGATTCTCTATGGATTTCGATTCCATTTGCTTTTTGAAGAGGCTTATAAAAGGCTAAACCTCAATTATCAGTTTACACTAATTGGCTAATTGCTTCTTTGCTGTCCCATTTGCTTTTGACAGTTTACACAATGTGAAAAAGAAAAAAAAAAAAAAGGAAAAATAATACTGATGAAAGGCAAAGCACCTAGGAGCCTTTACATGATTAAGGAGAGAGGAATCAGACAATTCAAGTCAAATAGAAGGAGACCATAGTCAAACTCCATCAACTTTTATTACATGTTGTGGTTGTTTTTCAATTTTTTTTTAATTTTTTGAATTGAAAATTTCAATTAATGATTGAAAAATATTTTTTACTTTTTTTTTTCCAAAAATTTTAACAAAAGTTGATGGAGAATTCTTATTGAATAAATTTGAAATTTAGAGAACTAAAATGATCGAAAGCAAAGTTAAAATGAATTTCAAATAAACTTAGAGAGTGAGTTTTGTATTTTAGCCTAGAAAATTCTAAATTTGGGACATTTAATTTCATTTTTCAAAACTAGCACTTTATTTTTAACTCCAAAAAAAAGAAGGTATATTAAGTATACTATAAAAGATCTTATCCAAAAAAAAAAAAGAAAAAAAAAAGCACACCATAAAAGATATCATGTGTTTTCAAAGTTCCATAGTTAAGTTTGAGCGTTACTTAATGGCTTCATGCAGCAAGTTATTTTGTATTTGGTATTGGATATGGTTATTGTGCTTGTTTGTTTTGTCATTTAGGAAACTAGTTTTTAGTTTGGATATGGCCTTTATTGATTTATTTAGTTTTTTTGAATAAATTTATTTTTCGTTAAATAAAAAACAACAATGTTTAGTCCTAAAATTTGAAATTTCCTATGGATCCTTGACAGATTAGATTGGGTTGGCCACAAAACTTGTTTTCTTTTATTGTATATAATATCTGAAGTCACACTCTAAAAAAGTAATAAATGATAATCAACAAATACATCTTTTTAATTGAAAGCCAGAACATCCTTATAGAGAAGTATCTATATCACACATACTTCTCCGTAGATCTTCCTTGTCTTTTTTATTTTTTAATGTTGTGCAACTCCTTATAAAAAAAAAAAAAAAATGGTTGCCAAAAAAAAAAAAAAAAAAGGTTTAACCACATTTATTAACTGGACCTTTAATTAAATTCAATGAGTCAAGCATGCACATATCACCTAGTTCGAGATATATATATATATATATATTTATATTTGGTGAGAATCCTATATTCTTTATTTAAATGACATCTACACCAAACAAGGTTGGACAAACAAGCAGCCACCACATCTCCCACCTGTAGCTTAATTCCCACATATAATCTTCAATTGTTTTAATACCTCACTTGGTTACGAGTTCAAGAAATTAACTAGGTTCGATTTCCTTAGTTTCAATAGTTCTTAATTCTTATTATTTGTAACTTAAATAGTCTTTATTGGTTATATCAATTACGAACCAAAAAGCATTCACTGCTCCTGGCCGGCAGGGAATATCACATTTAGTAGCTCTCAAATCGATAATATGTGAACTTATATATCTCATATTGAATATTGAATAAACTCTATCATATGTACATAAGGATAATGGACAAAGTGTAACCATCCCATAATGCAAGTGGTCCTTTTTTTTTATGAAATCTTACGGAAAGTGGTTAGGGCCTTCCTCTTTATTAATCATACCCCTAGAGTTGGTGATCTACTTTTTTGTCGAATTCGAAAAAAAATTAATATCCTGTTTGGATGGAGGGGGAAAGGAGAGGGAGTGAAGGGGAGTAGAGTAAAACTAGTTAAAAATAAGCTAATTTTGTGCTAAATATACTCTACTCTACTCTACTCTCCCTCCCTCTCTCTCAATCCAAACGAGCCATAATTGTGCTGTTATTAAAAATATCTCTGAGGATTTTTTCTTACCATTATTTTATATTTAAATCATTTTAGTTCTTTAAGTTTGAAGTTGGTCATTTCAATCTAATAACCTGACTAGAAATCATTTTAATCATTTAAGTTTGAAGTTGGTTATTTTAATCTAGTAACTTTGCCCAAAAATCATTCAAAACAACTAACTTAATGTTGGGAATATTACACAAAGTAATAATGGAAGAACAAGTTTAACACAAAAGAAGAATAGAAAAATAGATAACTCGGAGGTACAGAATTGTTATCCTTAGACAATATTTGCCCTCACACTCTTGTTGCTAAGGGGTTATCGCAAACTTGTCCTCAGAATACAACCAAATTGTTAGGTTCTACAGATGACAATTCTGGAAAATAATCATAAAATTTTTTGTGTTTCTTAGAAACTAACTTTTGGGAGAGAAAAGAAAAGGATTTCTTGTGTTTCTTAAATTTTGTATCGTTTGTTAAGAGGTTGTTATTGTCCTATTCTCAGTAATAGGTTTAAATTTGAACTAATAATAATTAATCACCTATGATCTCTTGTAAAAATATTATAAAAATATTGCTGACATAGCACTTTCCATTTCAATTTACAAAAGTAATATATATGGATAACATGCCTTCCAATTCTCACATTTTGTTAAACTAAATATATTCAAAATCTATAAATTATTTACAGCCTGAATTATATTGTCGTTTGTCAAGGTCTCCATATTTTATGATTTCACTAAAGTAACCTCGATTTCCACGAAAGTCGTTTGCGTGGAGGTATTGTGCATAACAGATGTCTTCAGCCATTCAAAATAGTAAGTTAGGCAACGTTTGAAATAATAAAGGAAAGTAGCATCTCGAGTTCTAGAAACTCGAGATTTATATTAGAACTTGACTGTATAAGACTCGCTTTTGATCTCGAGTCTTTAAAACTCGAGTTTTACGCTTTAACCTATAGTGGCGTTTTTAAGTCTTATAGTGACGTTTTAAATCTCTATAGCGACGTTTTCCTGCAAAAAAATTTTTCTAAGTACATGTTTAAGGAGTCCTATAGTGGCGTTTTTAATCCCTATAGTGACGTTTTATAGACCTATAGCGGCGTTTTTATTCAATTTATGGAAATCGAGTCTTTAAAACTCGATTTTTAGCTTCATTTTTTCCCACTTTAAGCTAATCCACTTACAAATCGAGACTTAAAAACTCGAGTTTTAGACACTCGAGATGCTAGTTTTTAACATTATTTTGAAACGTGACAATTAACTAAATTTTTTAATATTTATTGTTATTTAGAAAAAAAATTCCGTTTGCGTGACTTTAGACTTTAGACTGCTTTTTCTTTTATAATCTTAGTGGGAAAATTTGGTAGTGGTTAAATATAAAAAACTCTGCAGTTAAAATATATATATATATATATATATATATAAAACTCTATAATTGATTCTCTATGGATTTCGATTGCATTTGCTTTTTGAAGAGGCTTATAAAAGGCTAAACCTCAATTATTAGTTTACACTTATTGGCTAATTGCTTCTTTGCTGTCCATTTGCTTTTGACAGTTTACACAATGTGAAAAAGAAAAAAAGGGAAAAATAAGACTGATGAAAGGCAAAGCACCTAGGAGCCTTTACATGATTAAGGAGAGAGGAATCAGACAATTCAAGTCAAATAGAAGGAGACCATTGTCAAACTCCATCAACTTTTGTTATATGTTGTGGTTGTTTTTCAATTTTTTTTTTTTAATTTTTTGAATTGAAAATTTCAATTAATGATTGAAAAATATTTTTTACTTTTTTTTTTTCAAAAAATTTTAACAAAAGTTGACGGAAAATTCTTATTGAATAAATTTGAAATTTAGAATACTGAAATGAACGAAAGCAAAGTTAAAATGAATTTCAAATAAACTTAGAGAGTGAGTTTTGTATTTTAGCCTAGAAAATTCTAAATTTGGGACATTTAATTTCATTTTTCAAAACTAGCACTTTATTTTTAACTCCAAAAAAAAGAAGGTATATTAAGTATACTATAAAAGATCTTATCCAAAAAAAAAAAAAAAAAAAAAAGGTACACCATAAAAGATATCATGTGTTTTCAAAGTTCCATAGTTAAGTTTGAGCATTACTTAATGGCTTAATGCAGCAAGTTATTTTGTATTTGGTATTGATTATGGTTATTGTATTTGTTTGTTTTGTCATTTAGGAAACTAGTTTTTAGTTTGTGATTCCCTTGAGGCGTATATGGCCTTTATTGATTTATTTAGTTTTGTTGAATAAATTTATTTTTCATTAAACAAAAAACAACAATGTTTAGTCCTAAAATTTGAAATTACCTATGGATTCTTGACAAATTAGATTGGGTTGGCCACAAAACTTCTTTTCTTTTATTGTATATAATATCTGAAGTCACACTCTAAAAAAGTAATAAATGCTAATCAACAAATACATCTTTTTAATTGAAAGCCAGAACATCCTTATAGAGAAGTATCTATATCACACATGCTTCTCCGTAGATCTTCCTTGTCTTTTTTACTTTTTAATGTTGTGCAACTCCTTATAAAAAAAAAGTGGTTGCCAAAAAAAAAAAAAAAAAAATCTCAACTTTAAACACATTAGTCCCTCCAAAAAAAAAAAAAAAAACTTTAACCACATTTATTAACTGGACCTTTAATTAAATTGAATGAGTCAAGCATACACATATCACCTAGTTCGAGATATATATATATATATATATATTTGTGAGAATCCTATATTCTTTATTTAAATGACATCTACACCAAACAAGGTTGGACAAACAAGCAGCCACCACATCTCCCACCTGTAGCTTAATTCCCACATATAATCTTCAATCGCTTTAATACCTCACTTGGTTACGAGTTCAAGAAATTACTTTAGTAATTAATAAAGAGTTTTCTTTGACAGAAATTGCTTTGATAGATTCAGGTGCTGACATGAACTATATACAAGAAGGTTTAATACCTTTAAAGTATTATGAAAAATCATCTGAAAGACTAACTCAAGCTAATGGAGAAAAATTAATAATTAATTATAAAATATCTAGTGTTCACATATGTAAAAAATTAATAATTAATTATAAAATACCTAGTGTTCACATATGTAATGATGGAGTTTGCTTTGAAACAGTTTTTGTTTTAATTAAAGACCTTTCTTCTAAAATCATTCTAGGAAACCCCTTTATGACTTTACTTTACCCCTTTTTAACAACAGAAGAAGGTATTAAAACTAATGTGCTAGGGAAAGATATACTTTTTAAATTTATTTTACCACCAATTCCAAAAGATATTTATTCAATTAATACCATAATAAAGGAAATTGATAAAGAAAGAATTGACAGAAAGATAGACATTTGGAATCTTTAAAGACAGAAATAAAATATAAAAGAATAACTGATCAATTAACTAAGCCCATTCTAAATAATGAAATAAAGCTATTTAGACAACAGATTGAGACAGAGATTTGTTCCAGTCTACCTACTGCATTTTGGCACAGGCATCGACATATAGTACAGTTACCTTATGAAAAAGATTTTAATGAAAGACAGATATCTACTAAAGCTAGGCCAATACAAATGAATAATGAATTATTAGAACATTGTAAGAAAGAAATTGAAGATCTTTTAATTAAAGGATTAATCAGAAAGAGCAAGTCTCCCTAGAGTTGTGTTGCTTTTTATGTTAATAAACAGGCAGAATTGGAGCGAGGAGTTCCAAGATTAGTTATAAACTATAAACCTTTAAACAAAGCATTACAGTGGATAAGATATCCTATTCCCAATATGAAAGATCTTCTTGACAGACTTCATGAAGCAACCATATTTTCTAAATTTGACATGAAAAGTGGATTTTGGCAAATACAGATAGATGAGACAGATAGATACAAAACTGCTTTTACAGTTCCGTTTGGTCATTATGAATGGAATGTTATGCCTTTTGGTTTGAAGAATGCACCCAGTGAATTTCAAAATATAATGAATGACATATTTACACCTTTCACATATTTTTCCATTGTTTATAGAGATGATGTCCTAATCTTTTCTAAAACAATAGATGACCATTGGAAACATTTGAATATATTTGTTAGAGTAATCAAACAAAATGGTTTAGTTTTTTCAGCCTCTAAAATAAGTCTATTTCAAGATAAAATTTGATTTTTAGGTCATAATATTTATAAGGGAACTTCAAGCCCTATTGACAGAGCTATTCAATTTGCAGATAAATTCCCAGATGAGATAAAAGATAAAAATCAATTACAGAGATTTCTTGGCAGTTTAAATTATGTTTCAGATTATTTTCAAGGATCAAGAAAAATATGTAGACCCTTGTATAAAAGATTAGAAAAGAATCCTCCACCTTGGACAGACAGACATACTATGATAGTTAGACAGATTAAAAAATATGTTAAGCAACTTCCTTGTATTGTTATTCCCTCTCCTAATACTTTTAAAATTGTGAGACAGATGCTTCTGACATAGGTTATGGTGGAATCCTAAAACAAATAGCAAAAAATGATGCTAAAGAACAAATTGTTAGATTTCATTCGGGCTCTTGGTCAGCTACCCAGCAGAATTACAACACTATTAAGAAAGAAATTTTATCTATCATACGATGTATTTCAAAATTCCAAAATGATCATTTTAATCAAAAGTTTTTAATCAGAGTTGATTGTAAAAGTGCTAAAGAAGTTTTACAAAAAGATGTTCAAAATCTTGTTTCCAAACAGAGTTTTGCTCGATGGCAGGCTATTTTAAGTGTTTTTGACTTTGATATTGAATATATTAAAGGGGAAACTAATTCAATTCGTGATTTTCTAACCCGTGAATTTCTACAGGGAAGATGAGTTCCCCTACAGATAAGAGCAAATCCCCAAAACCCAGAACCAGACAGTCTTATGCCGCTCCCCCGATTCCTCCTCCCGCTAGCAAATTCCTCCCTTGCCCCTCTTTCACTTCACCCACTTTCTCTTCAAATAAATCTCAAGAAAGAACCCCATTAACCTGTAGTCCAAACCCTTTCCAATGACTCTCCCAAGCCCCAATCCAACATCCAAACAGACTTATGCCCTACCCTCAACCTCCTCAACCCTTCCTCTAAAGAAACCATTTAATGTAGTTGCATCTTCCTTTCCTCCTTTGGCCTCTCCTTCCAACCAACCAAAATATAGATCCTCTACCTCTCCAGAAACCCAAACCCAAATCCCAAAAGAAGATCATAACATTGAACTCCCAAAAGACTCTTGGAATTTTATTTTGTGGATTGAACCAGAATACCAGCACATAAAAGACACCCTCTCCTTTGTCAGACAACTCATACCCCCAAGATGGGAACATCCTAAGACAGAAACTTTTAAGACCCAGACATTTTATGAGCATATTTTAGTAGATACAGACTCAATTTTAGTTACACATATGCCTTGTTCCCAGGAACCAAACAGAATTGGTTATTCTAAAGTTGTTATAAAACAGATTCTCACCCCTTCTCAGTGGAAAGCACAACCCTGGATCATCAGGAACTTTTCTGTACCTTTTGAGCCTTAGTTTTATAATTATTATGACTATATGGAAGCTTGGGACAAATTCCTTTTATTCCAAATTAATATTAACAGGCATACTTGGTTTTTCCGGTTTGATATGTACAGAAAGAAAGACATGATGATTCCAAGATGGTTCATTGACTGGTGGAATTCCTTTGGTCCTGAAGCTATGATTCTTCCCCTTGATCTTTTAAAAGCTTATGAGACTTTCAAGAAAGAACCTAACATACTGCATCTTAGGGATTTCCCACATCTTTTACAGTTCTTTTACAGGTTTCCAGATCTCCCATGGATCATTAGATGGGAATACAAGATAGAAAAGCATCCCCAGTATCCTTTTCCTATGCTCGTCAGAAAGTTTAAATTAAAATGGTGGAATAAGTTTAATTTTGATCATATTTGCCATGAATTACAGAAAAATGCCTCTTCCTCCCAGACAGAAAGTTCTAATTTCTTTTTAGAAAAGAGTCAAGTTCAGTGCCAGTTTGCCTCTATTTCAGATAGAAGACAGCTTAAAAAGCAACTGCTTGAAGTTGCATCCCAAATATCAGACGATGAAGATGACACAGTAATGGAATCCTCTTCTCCAAACTACAAAACTCATCCGGAAGCATTTCAAGATTCCGAAGACCCCTATGACATGTGACAGATAAGACAAAAGGAGACAGAAAGAAGACAAAAGACCAAAAGATAAAATGACAAAATGCAAACAGATCCAGAAAGATATTTTGACAGAATATTATTCGTACGCAGATTCTCACAGATAGAAAAGTTACTGTTCACAAGCATGCTTACCCGGACAGACTGCCAGATAGACTACTTTTACTGTTCAAGATTCTACCGACAAACTAACTTGAGTTCACTTTACTTAACTCAGGTTACTTTTGAAGACTTTTACTGTTCAAGACTCTACCAACAGATTAACTTGAGTTCACTTTACTTAACTCAGGTTACTTTTGAAGACTTACCATGGTTCACTTTATCTATAAATAGACAGACTCCAAAGACAGAAGATAGGTCCAGTTTTTTGGTCCGAATTTCCATTTCAATTCCAAGGTCCAAGCTTTAGAAAGACTTTATAGCTTTCCCTTTCCCTCTCTGAAAGACTTTTGTACTCTACTTTCTTTTTGTAATCTTGTAACCCTACCCCTTCAAACAGATAATCTTGTAACCCTTTACAGATTTTACTTTGTAATCTTGTAACTCTTCAGACAGTGTTTATTTTTAAAGCTTGTAAGAAAGACAGAAGTTTTCAGTTTTAATCAAAGACAGAAGTATTTTCAAGTAAGATTTTATTTGTTTCAGTTTCCATTTTCCATACTCTGTTTTAATTTATTTTGACTATATCTATTTTGCTATTTTCTTCTTTATCATCTATTTTATCATTGTTTATGCTTCTATATTACTGCTGTGCTCTCTCCTGGTAGTCAATGGTATCAGGAATTACTTTAGTATACTTATTTAGTAGGTTATAGTTAGCTCAACTGATAAAGTTTCTGATGGTTATATAAGAGATTTGGGGTTCAATCCCCGGCTACACCAAAAACTGATTGGTGTCTTGGTCTGATGATAAAGAGCTATCATCAGGAGCAGACGCCATAAGTTAAAACTCACTCTAAAAAGAAAAGAAAAGTATATATATCTAGTATTTATAAATTTAATATACCTCTATTTGTGTTTTAATTAATTACCAAATTAATTATAACATAATCACAATTCGACCTCAGTTAAATCTCGGTCAAACCTTAAAAATCATAAACTTCTTTCTTTTTCAATTCTTTGAACAATTCGGGTCTGAAAACCATGCTATTCGCAACATGTGGAGATTTCTCCCCATGCTATGGTTATAGGTTGAACGTGCCCAGTTCTATTATGATAATAATAAACAAACATTAGTGTTCATTGGACATAAAGGCTAGATGACTGTATTCCGCATATGACAGTGGCCAAAGTAACAAAAGCATTGCTATCTAGGATTATCATTCAAATTAATAAGGGAAATATAAAATAATGGTAAGAAAAAATCCTCAGAGATATTTTTAATAATAGCATAATTATGGCTCGTTTGGATTGAGAGAGAGGGAGGGAGAGTAGAGTAAAGTAGAGTAGTGTATATTTAGCACAAAATTAGCTTATTTTTAGCTAGTTTTACTCTACTCCCCTTCACTCCCCCTCCTTTCCCCCTCCATCCAAACAAGCTATTAATTTTTTTTCGAATTCGACAAAAAAGTAGATCACCAACTCTAGGGGTATGATTAATAAAGAGGAAGGCCCTAACCACTTTCCGTAAGATTTCATTTAAAAAAAAGGACCACTTGCATTATGGGATGGTTACACTTTGTCCATTATCCTTATGTACATATGATAGAGTTTATTCAATATTCAATATGAGATATATAAGTTCACATATTATCTATTTGAGAGCTACTAAATGGTGACCCCTAAATGTGATATTCCCTGTCGGCCAGGAGCAGTGAATGCTTTTTGGTTCGTAATTGATATAACCAATAAAGACTATTTAAGTTACAAATAATAAGAATTAAGAACTATTGAAACTAACATAAATGAGCATGAAAAAGAATTGTATAATAGTTCATCAAGCCTAAATCATTTTGATTAAATAAAAAAAAATCACTTTTATTTATTTTAGTAAATTCCCATGCAAAGGCATTATTTTTAAATCGCAATAAATTTATTAAAGAAAACAAATTAATTAGTAATATTTAATAAATTGAGAGAGAGAGAGAGAGAGAGAGAGAGAGAGAGGTAATAGAATAAGTTGAAAAATTATAAATAACAGAAATTTAAAATAAATATAATAATACTTCACATTTGTTCACAAGAAACCTAAATGGTGTGTGTAAGGTTGATTGCCCTTCTCTTGTTTTCCAGTTTTAGTTTAATACAACTATCGCAGCTTATCAAAAAAAAAAAAAAAAAAAAAAAAAAAAAAAAAAAAAATCCTAAATGGTGTGTAGGTTATAGCACCGGCTATGGTTCTTAAATTAGGCCTGAGGTCTCATGTTTTCGATTGCATTTGCCTTTTGAAGTGGCTTATAAAAGGCAAAACCTCTATTATTAGTTTACACTAATTGCTATATGATAAAAATGATAAGGAATTAAGAATAAATCTTTGATCATAATAAAATGTAGATATTTTCCTAATATATATTATCAAAACCTCCCTATTTATAATTTGTCACGAAATAATGACCAAGTGCATCTACATTTTCTTATTTTCACAAATTCCAATCACCAGCCAAAGTCACCAAGTATGAAATCGCAGACTAAGACTATTTTTTTTTTTGAGTAAAACTAAGTAAGACTATTTAAAGGAGCATTAACGGTTAACCCTAAAATAATTTAAACTAATACAAATACATTGAACTAAAACGAGAGCCACCGACAACGACCCATGTTATGCGTAAGTTTTTTAACATTAGTCATACATGGCCAGTTGGCACCCTACCGTTGAGCCAAAAAATATTGTTTGTTTACTTTACTATATGTTTTGAGATGCGTTTACATTCAGCAACATGTGCATTTTGTCGTAGATTGTGTAACCAAAAAAAAAGTGCACGCTGCACCTTGTTTTCAAGACTATTATAATATGCATTATCCGAAAAGTAATTTGAATTAATACATAATGAATTGAATTAGTGAGAGCAAGCAAAGAAAACCCATATGATGAATTGAATCTTACCATTATGCCCAAAGTAATGTTTAATATTATATGATAACAACGATACTCGCAACTTGCTAATAAATTAAGCAGGGTTCTGCATAAATTGGCCAATCTGCCTTAGCCATTCTCCTCTCTAGCATTTGTTCTCATTTTGCCTACCTTTTAACTGATTTCACTGTTACCGTTTAGCATTCATTCACCTACTACTACTAGCGTGCAATGGCGGAAGGAGCTCTCATCAAAGTTGCTGAGGGAATCATTGGCCAATTGGGAAAGCTTGCTCTCAAAGAGATTGTCCTGCTCTGGGGTGTCAAGGGTGAGCTTGAAAAGCTCACCAACACGGTTTCGACAATTGAAGCTGTGATTCTGGATGCAGAGGAGCAACAGGCGCAGAATCATACCATCAAGAATTGGCTGGGAAAGCTGAAAGATGCACTTTTTGAAGCGGACGACTTGCTGGATGACTTTTCCACTGAAGTTTTACGACGGGAAGTGATGACTAGGAATAAGAAGGCGAAAGAGGTACGCATCTTCTTTTCCAAATCGAACCAACTTGCATATGGTCTTAAGATGGGTCATAAGATTAAGGCAATTAGGGAGAGACTAGATGCTATTGCAGCGGATAGGAAGTTCCACCTAGAGGAACGTCCTAGGGAGACACAAGTCACAAATCCGATTAGGGAGACTGATTATTTTGTACGTGCTGAAACTGTTATTGGAAGGGAGTTTGATAAGAAAGTGATCTTAGAGCGTTTATTGGATTCCAATATTGAAGAAAATGTTTCAGTTTATTCAATAGTTGGATTCGGAGGGCTAGGCAAAACCACATTAGCTCAATTAGTATTCAATGATGAAGAAATCGAAAAAGAATTTGAGAGAAAATTTTGGGTGTGTGTCTCTGATGATTTTGATGTAAATATAATTGTTAAGAAAATCCTAGAATATGCAAAAGGTAAGAAACTAGAAAACCTTGAAAGGAACGCATCAATAAATGATCTTCAAAAAGAGATTGATGGAAAGAGATTCTTACTTGTATTAGACGATGTGTGGAATGATGATTCAGAAAAATGGGATAAGTTAAAAGAAATTTTACTGGCTGGTGCAAGAGGCAGTAGAATATTGGTGACTACACGTGAGGAAAAGGTTGCAGAGAGTTCAAAAACTATTGAAACACACCGTTTAACAGGTTTAAATGATGAGGACTCTTGGTCTTTATTTAAGCAAAAGGCATTTAAAAAAGGACAAGAACCAAAAAATTCAAAATATAAGGAAATTGGAATGGAAATCGTTAGTAAGTGCAAAGGAGTTCCACTTGCCATAAAGACAATAGGAAGCCTATTGTACTCTAAAAAATCTGAAGAGGAATGGTTGTCCTTCAAAAATAATGAGTTTTCAAAGGTAAATGAAACTAATATCCAACCAATACTTAGGTTGAGTTATGATCATCTCCCACCACGTTTGAAACAATGTTTTGCTTATTGTAGTTTATTTCCAAAGGATTACGAGATTGAAGAAGAGAGATTGGTTAAGCTATGGATGGCACAAGGTTTCATTAAGCCATTAGGTCAAAACCAATGCTTAGAAGATGTTGGTCATGAGTATTTTATGGAATTACTTTGGAGATCATTCTTTCAGAAAGATGAAGAAAATTTTTGGGATGAAGGACCTATTTTCAAAATACATGACCTCATGCATGATCTAGCAATATTAGTAGCGGGACTAGAGAGCACAACTTTTGAAATAAATGGGAAAAATATTGATGAAAAAACTCATCACATGTCATTTGGTTTTAATTTAGGCTCATCAACACAAATTCCAACTTTGTTGTTTAAAGCAAATAGGATGAGAACATTTCTTTTGCCATGTCAAAATTGGTATTCAAATCAAATGGTATGGAACCAGTTAACTTGTGATGCATTTGTTTCAAGTTTCAAGTTCTTGCGCTTGTTAGATTTGCATGAAATTGGCATTAGAAATGTGCCACATTCTATCGGAAAGTTGAAGCATTTAAGGTATCTCGATCTCTCATACAACAGACACATTAAGATGCTTCCTAATTCTATTACAAGGTTGCAAAATTTGGAGACACTGGATCTTTCTTATTGTAAGGAACTTACAGAATTGCCAAAAAATATTAGTAAATTAATCAATCTTAGGCATCTTAACATTGATGAGTGCGATAGTTTGACTCATATGCCTCGTGGATTTGGGCAATTGACTAATCTCCACTCACTAGCTCGGTATGTGTTGAGTACGGACTCTAGGTGTGGTGGTGAGTTGAAGGAACTTCACGGATTAAACCAGCTAAGAGAAAATCTAACGATTGAAAATCTGAGACACAAGAAAGATGCTGAATTAGAATACAAGGCTGTAAATTTGAAAGAGAAACAACACCTTAAAGGCTTGACGTTGGAGTGGACGTGGACGTGGGAAGTGGATGTTGGGTACGATGAGATGTCAGTCGAAGCTTTGGAACCAAACCAAAATCTTAAAAGTTTGGAATTAAAAGGCTACAGGGGAGTGAAATATCCAAGCTGGCTTTATTTACTCAAAAATCTTGTAAGCCTTAAGTTAGTTTCAATGAAGAATAGCCAAGATGTACTACCATTGCATCAATTTCCTTCTCTCAAAAGTCTCTGGTTGTCCTTTGTTCCTTCTCTTGAGTACGTATCCCTGGTATCAGAGAGTTTTAAACTTCCACCCCTAGAATCCCTCCATATTTCGGATTGCCCTAATCTAAAGGGATGGTGGAAGAGGAGGAGCGACTTCAGCGAGGAGGACGAAGATGCCGCCGATAATTACGGTGAAATATCGACGATAACAACAAAGAATCATTCATTTTCTCGTCTTTCCCAACTACACATTTCTGGTTGCCCTAAACTATCTTCCATGCCTTTATTTCCTTATCTTGAAATATTAAGACTGGATAACTCTAATTTGAGGCTATTGGAGCGAACAATATCGATGGGAATGATAAGTACGGTATCTCAGGAAAACCCAACAGCAGCAGCAGTAGCAAAGCCAACCTCTTCTGCTCGTTCTTTTTCTTCAATACTTGCCGCCTCATTCACCCCTCTCTCCAAATTAAAATCTTTGGGTATTGGTATGATAGAATGCAGTGATGATCATTTCCTTCAACATTTCACTGCACTTGGGCGACTAAGTTTATATAATTATAATGGGGATGAGATGGAATTGGAATGGCAAGGGCTGAGGAAGCTTCAGGATTTAGAATTAAATGATCATCCAAAATTGGCATCTCTTCCGGTGGGGCTTCAACAGGCCACCTCTCTGCGATATCTCGCGATTCGGTTTTGTCCGAGTTTGACGATATTGCCGGAGTGGATCTGCGAAATCATATCTCTGCAATCACTCCATATTTGGTATTGCCGCAATTTGACATCATTGCCTGCCCTAACGTCTTTGAAGACACTAAAGATTTGGATTTGCCCCAATTTGACATCATTGCCTGCCCTAACGTCTCTTCAATCACTCGATATTTGGGATTGCCCCAATTTGACATCATTGCCTGCCCTAACGTCTTTGAAGACACTGGGTATTCGGACGTGTCCCATCTTAGTAGAAAGTTGCAAGAGCCAGGATTGGATTGCTCGCATCGAAAACTTGAATCTAGAAGAAGATTCAGGTATTGAATTTCATTATGCAAAACAAAATTCTTCTTCTTCACCCTCTTTAATTGTAGAGCTAATTTTTTCCTGATTATTGAATTTCATTATGCAGAACAAACTTGGAGCTTTACCAAAATTTTTGGGCGTTGCAGTGGTTCAACTAGTCAATAACTCAGTGGTAAATAATTATCTAGCAGTGGTTTCTTGTTTTCTTTTTCTCTGCCAATATAATTTTCATTCCTCACATGCTTGCTTTTTTTCACGTATTAGGAGAAAGAATATGGAATTCTTTCCCTGTTTCTTTTTTATCTCAAACCAAGTTGATTTGGTTATGTATTGTGGGTGTTTTACTTCTCATCTTGTCAGATAAGGATCAGCACTTGGTGATAATGAGATAATATTTGTGGCGAGAAGTATATCTGGCAATAGCACTGCAGTATTAGCTTGCACAGGTATTTTTTATCGTTCAATTACAAACTCCACCATGTTTTTATTTCTACAATTGAATAAAAAATATGGTTTATGTTTTTTTTCGGCTTGTGGAGATATGAGCTCTTTCATACTGAATTGCTAATGTTTCTTTCCTATCATTTTTGGCTTACTAAGCTTGCATTGAAAACACAATATATACCATCTTTCATCTTACCTTTTTTTTTTTATTATTAATTTTTATATGGTAGATTGCGTTGGATTTAGACCATAAGTTGATATTTATGGTAGCAATTCTTGGATGAAGGAACTTGTCCCAAGTGGTTGCTTACTGGCTTTTTTCTTCAATTCGAATGTTACAGAAGTAAAAAAATACTAGTATTTTATTCACTTTGACGTAATCATTGTTTGTTTGGAGGGAAAAAAAAAATTAAAAAAAAAAAAAAAAATTTTCATTATGGCAGATTCTTCATAATGCTTACTGTAGTGATGGTCATGTCCTTCAATCTATACAACATCTGACTGCACTTGAGGAATTTAGGTTATATAATTATAATGGGGATGGGATGGAATTGGAATGGCAAGGCCTGAGGAAGCTTCAGTATCTAAGATTACTTGATCATCCAAAATTGGCCTCTCTTCCGGTGGGGCTTCAACAGGCCACCTCTCTGCGAAAGCTCAAGATTTTGAATTGACTGAGTTTGACGACATTGCCGGAGTGGATCTGCGAAATCATATCTCTGCAATCTCTCCGGATTTGGGAATGCCCCAATTTGACATCATTGCCTGCCCTAACGTCTTTGAAGAAACTGGATATTCAGAGTTGTCCCATCTTAGTAGAAAGTTGCAAGAGCCAGGATTGGCTTGCTCACATTGAAAACTTGAGAGGAGATCTAGCTCCACCAAAAGAAGAAGATCCAGGTATTGAATTTCATTATGCAAAACAAAATTCTTCTTCTTCACCATCTTTAATTGTATAGCTAATTTTTTCCTGGCTATTTAATTTCATTATGCAGAACAAACTGAAACGAATGAGGAATATGAACTTAAAACTCAGGGCTTTACTGAAATTTTTGAGCGTTGCAGTGGTTCAACAAGTCAATAGCTCGGTGGTGAATAATTATAATTACCTAGAGGTGGTTTCTTGTTTTATTTATCTTTGCCAATAGAATTTTCATTCCTCACATGCATGCTTTCTTCACGTATTGAGAGAAAGAATATGGAATTCTTTACTCTGTTTCTTTTTGTATCTCAAACCAAGTTGATTTGGTGATGTATTTTGGGTGTTTTTCTTTTCATCTTGTCAGGTATATTTGTGGGGAGAAGTATATCTGGCAGAAGAATTAGCTTATGCAGGTAGTTTTAATGCTTCGGTTATAAGCTCCAACATTTTTTTTTTTTTTTTTTTCCCTACAATTGAATAAAAAAATATGTTTTATGTTTTTTTCTGGCTTATGCAGGTGTGAGTTGTTTCATACTGAATCACTAATGTTTCTTTCCTATCTTTTTTTTGTCTTGCTTAGCTTGCGTTGGATTTAGATCATAAGTTGATATTCATGTTAGCAACACTTGGATAAAGGAAAAGTGGTTGCTTATTGGCTTTCTCCTTGAATTCAAGTATTACAAAGGTAAACAAATAATAGTCTTTTATTTACTTTTACATTATCATTCTTTGTTCGAAGGGGAAAAAAATAAAGAAAAAGATTTCACTGTGGCAGATTCTTCATAAAGCTTAATAGTTTATGATCAAAGTTGGGATCCAGTGTCTGTTTATTACTACTCTTATCCATATAGATACAAGTATTGCCAACAGAACTAGATGCCTCATTTTCAAATGTGTGCTTTAGGCTTTGATCATCTTCATTTATAATTGCAACTTCTCTGACAGTCTCTGGCTTGTAATCAATTTTGGTTACTTTGGCTCTTAGAAGTCTTCTAATGACCAAAATAAAGGGTAAGTCATTAATCATATATTAGGTTTCTCGACCTTTCCAAGAACTTTGAAACCAGTTAATAAATCACTCTCCAGAAGTCCATTTTTCTCCTGTTTTCTATGTTTCTTCCTTCTCCAAACAAGAACCTGCTTGACATTAAACTGTATGTCAATTTATCTGGGTATCCGGGGCTATCTTCTTACATACTAAAAGCAGTTCTCATTTCATTGTAAAATATGAAATGAAGATCAAATATGAAAAAATGGTCTGTGGTAGTGGTTCTATTCACATCTTTTGTGAGAGGTGAGCTCTAGGATTTTAAGAACTTAATGGTTTAATTGATGATTCTGCATATTTAAGCTTATGATATTTGCTGTCAGTAACTTCTATTTCATAGAATAGTTTGCATCAAAACACAGCCTAAATTTAATAAAGACATGATATATTTGAGGAATGGTATTCATTTTATGCCCCTGTTTGTCAAAGGATAAAACACAATAAGGAAACGTCAATGCTATGCTTTCTTTTTTATTATCAATGATTTGATATTTTGAGTATTTTTCACTTGTCCGATTTCATATGCCATATTTCTCAATTTGTTACCTTGCAACTTTGCAATACATTGAAATTACATTTCTTTACTTTCATATGAAAATTATTCATCCTGAATTTGATTTCTCATGTGTGATGTGGAAAAATATGCTGGCTAAATTAATACTTTAATAATTATTATTTGGATTACAAAATGATCTTTGTTGCATGATCTTTCTCTTATTGACAGTAATCTATACTTATTTCCTATCTTGGATTTTTTTTTAGGTTTAAATCCTGGTTTTTGTTTATCTTTTGTTGCCTTTTCCAATCTGAAACAAGTTCAATGTTAGTTTGTACAGCAGTTATGACAATGGTGGTGGCAATTATCTCTTGTTAATTGCTGTGGTGTTTTTTAAAATATTAGCCATTGAAGCTCTGACATATCTAGCCACTGTTGCACTATTTTAAATTCTACAAGTGGTTGCATCATCACAAGTTAATAAAGGAATAAGTAAGTTTTATCTATTATAGACCGCAAGATTCCTGCACTATAATTCCAACCTCATTCTCATAAGTATTCAATACAAATTTTGCTTTACTATGTTAGGATTTTATAACTATCAAATTTAGATCTTATTGACCTATTTGGACATTATTGTGGTCTATTTGGGTTCCAAGTACAAGTGGTTGTGTTCATGGATTAAATTCAGTGTATTTATTGGAAAGTTTTGAGCTGTTTTCGAGTTTATTCACTTGGTTCTTTGATTATCAATGGGAAATGTAGAGACAAGCAGCAATTCAGGAGGTGGATGGGGAAATCAGTGGGGATTCTGCAATATGCTTGAACTAGATTCAGAATTTTCTGCCACTTGGACTTCTTTAGGTATGTATGTCTATCATTAACCTAGATCCTTCATAAAAATATATATTGTAATCTTGTGTGTTTTGGAAAAAAAAAAAAATTGAAATGTCAATGTTAATGTTATTCTTTCTTTTCAATGTTGCTATCATGTTATTGCTGAAAATGACTCAATTGCTCCTATATCGTCCTAAATCCTTTTTGTCTTGATTTTAAATTTGGCTTCTAGAATCAATTTCCCCATGTTCTTCTACTTCTATTGTGCATCGAGATCATCCCCTTTTCTCTGGGCCCTCTCCCTGCTAAAAAAATCTTATTCTGCAACCGAGTCCAATGAGGGAGTTTAAACTGAATCTAGTTTTGACCCTCCTTGAGGATACCAAGGAATGAGGCAAAGCCAGAAGAGGTGCCCCCTAAGTATTTGGGTAATCATCCCCTTTTCTCTGGACACCCCAATGAGCCTCATTTAGATTGGATTAATGCACTATTTTGACATTTCAAGTTAGATAAAAAAAAAAAATAGTGATGGATTATTTGAATTTATGCACCATTTGGTTACAGAAAAAAAGTATGAGGAAAAAGAAGAGAAAAAAATTGAAATAAAAAAGTCTTAAATTCTTTATCATGGGGAACAAGAAACTACAGTGAATACTCACTTGTAATGATGAGTTCATTCTTTTAGTCAACAAAACATCATTTTACAGGTTTATACATTATATGAATCCATGTGACTGTTCAAATCCAAGACATAGAAACTAAGACCATTAGGATTTAAAACTCCTAATACTTCTACAGGTTCATTCATATCATTTTAAACTCAGTCCTCTATAAATTTCCATTTATAATTGAACAACTTCACTGTTGTTTTTTGTTTCAAGTATTGCTGATTTTTATTATATCTGATTATGCCTATTCTTCCAACTGGGTTGGTTCCACAGTTATACATGCAGAAATAGAAAAAAATTGAAAAAGAAGTATTAGATACATTATTGGCTTAAGTTCCTTAATGAAGATGTGTGCATGCACAACATATGAATGTATGTGTGCTGGTATTATGCCCTTTTTTTTTTTCTTCTCTTTTTATTACCACGTGGATGTTTCAGGTCTCTAGCCTGGCGGCTTCCTACACAAGTGCATTTTCTTCGAGATGAAACTACAAACTTTAAGATGTATGAAAGCATTAAAGAGGAGGTCAGACATTGATGCTTATGACGCAATAGGAAAGATATTAGATGACATAAATGTAGATATAGAAGTTAATTATGTTTATTTCTGTCAATTAACTTTATTGAATCAGAAAATATATTTAATTGATTCTAATTCCATATCCCAGCTGGCAAAAATTGAGCTTTGGCTGGACAAATCAAAGGTGGGAAGCCAACAGTTACCAGTTCTCCAAATTGATACAATGATCTTCAGGTGGGCACAGCTCTTATGGATAATATGAATCTCAAAAAGTTTCAGATTAAATGGAGTAAGGGAAATTTGGTCTTGTCAGCCAATTGACTAAAAGTTCAAAAGACAATGTTAATACTTTCAGCATTACTGTTTGACTTTGTCTGAAAACATAGACCCAAGTAGCAAAAGACAAAGCTTTTGATGCTTCCTTATTAGCAATGATAGATTCAAAGTACAGAGAACAGGATGAGCTTCATCATGTAAGCTTTAGATATCCAACTAGGCTGGATATTCTGGTTTTCCAAGGCCTCAGCTTTGCCATTCATTTTGGCAAAGTTAAATTTTATTTTCAAATTGTGTTTTACTGCCTTTTTACTTCTATACAGCTTTAGCACCAAAGCTTTGCTGGATTTTTCTTTTTAAAATGATCAAGTCATAATTGGAAAAAAAAAAAAAAAAGATTCATCAAGTCATAATTGTATTGTTGTCACTCTCTTCCTTCAATAAGTCACAATTGTTGGAAACAGTGGAAATGGGGAATGCATAGTGACTGCAATATTTCAAAGATCTTTTAATCCTAAATCAGGTCACCTGATGGAATTGAAAATTGTAAGGTTAAATTGAAGTGGATGAGCTGGTAGATTGGTCTTGTTAGTCAAAAATCATTTTTGTTCAATGATGCATCCATGCCAACACTGCATATGAGAGAAGGAAATGCAAATGAGGTGGAAAGCAAAGCTGCATCAAAGTTACAAGCACGCAAAGGTTTGTTAGTAGCTTCCGACAGGTTAGTACAGTAAAATATTTTGCTAAACTCATCATTTGATAGTTCTTAATGATCCAAGTTATTAAGTCAATTGAGCTACTTTAGAGTAAAATAACATTAAATAGCTTTCAATGGATAAAGCAAAAGTGGAAGTATTATTACTTTAATCTTTTTCCTCTCTACAATTGATAAATTTAGGATTATAATTTTTTTTTTCTTTTTTTGGAGTTTAGCATTTGCTTGTGACTCTTACAGACTCATTGGACCATACTGGTTCATTTAGTTTCTATCAAATAAAATGCACGACTATCATATCATGGTAATACTATGACAATTCCAATTATCCAGCAGGTAGACGAAATGGGTAGCCACCAGTTGTCCAAGATACTGCTTTAAATAAGGCTACAAATACACTCAAAGCTGAACCTGAACGAATAATTCAAGATGCACAGAACCAAGTGATGGTGAACCAGGCTACAACTGTCATGGCCTGTCCATTATCTGAAGGTGATAAAAATTAAATTATCAGAGAGAAAGGAGAGCTGGAGATTTTGATTGTGAATTTGCCACCTTGACAAACTGAGAAGGGCCAGCATTTTCTGCTGCGGAGTTGCAAATAATAATAAGGTAGAAATTAATTAGAAACAACTCTATTAAGTACTTTTAAAATGATTGATCCTATCTAACATGCAACTTGTCTCATGGTTGAATTTCAGGTCCAGGCATTTCACAAACATTTAGGTCACATGTCAAGCAGATATGAAGTTAATTGCTATCACCTAGTGGTGCAATTGGATGCAGACAAATCTGTTACTAGCTTAATGGAAATTCATCTACTATCAATGTTCTTGCACTTCAATTCTGTAAGAGAGGGAAACTATATACCTAGTTATTAATCTAAAAGCTAATGAGGAACAACTGGAGATTAGATCTCACAGTCTTGCATGTGTTCAACAAAAGAAATACTCCCTAGTACACTCTGCAGAGGCACCCTCCCACAACCAAGTGCAGAGCTAAACCTGAAACAATATCTCAGCCTTTTAGGGGTAACAGTAGGTGTGCCTCGTCTACATAGCATTGTAGTACCATGCAGGTAGAGGAGAGATGACATTCGAGGAGAGAGGACATTGAGGGAGCAAAATGTTTCGTTCACATGTAACAATGGCCTTGGCCAATAGAATTTTACTTGATGTGGTGTACACTCTTTGCCTTCCCTTTATATAAGAGGAAGGAAAACTTGTATTAAGACATACCTTAAGAAAATAGTGCACAAGAAGACTGGCTTGAGCCCGTGGTTTTTCTCTCTATGTTCCTTTTCACAGAGAGTTTTCCACGTAAAAAATTGTTGGTTGCTCTCGTTTTCCTTCGTTTTCCATTTATTTTTCATGTTACTTCGCATTCTCATACAAACCATTGGAATATGGACGTCCGAGACATTGCTATATAATGCTACAAATGCAATCAGTTGCTCAATTTTAATCACGGTGGTTAAAAATAGTGTTATATAATATAGAAAGGGAAGCTTGAGACTTTGATTATGCTACAAGATGGTGTTTCTCTACAGTAGTGGCGAATAATGGTAAGGCGATTATTAATTAAATACTTTTTATTTTTTAGATAAGTGATTATTGTACCTAATGTGCAAATTGTCTCATGATTGTCATTTTGGTCCAGGCATTTTTAGCAAACAATATTTTAGACTTTTAGTCATGTTCAAGAGAGTATCAAATCCACAGTATGTAGTTTTGATCCTAAGAGCTAGTAGCATGTAGAGCACATCTGACAAAATTGCCAACATTAAATTTTGGTCATCAATAAGAGTTGTGATTTACGCTATGTATCATTTTTTACTTCATTTAGGAAGCTTTATTTCCAGTCGGCTTGATTCCAACTTCTAGTTGCCAAAATCAACTTTTTCTCTGAACCATTAAATCCCCAAAAAGGCAAATATTAAATTAAACTTCCAAAATAAATATATAAAATTAAAGAAGAAAATTCTCATTGTTTGATCTTTAGTTAATTTAGAGTTTCTTGATATTACAGACAAAAAAAATAAATAAATAAAAAAGAAAATTCTAACGTTATTTTGAATTATTTGATATGTCGTTAATTTAGAGTTTCTTGATCTTAGTTCAATTGAAAACTTTTATGTTTTATTAATTGAACAATAGTTTCCAAAAGCAATAAAAATTTTGTGTATCATTTTTTATGTTTCATTTTATGCACCACCAACCACAGTTTGCTACATATAATTTTTTTTTTTTTTTTTTTTCATTGTAAGTTGTAATTGGTGGAGTATAAAGTAGATTAGTTTATACTCCTAGTCTTAGCATCTCCTAGTGTTTCTAATAGAGTTGGAGATGAAATTTTTGTCTTTTTCTCTCTAAATAAACAATTCAAGCATTTAGTCATTGTCAAGGAAAATTATTAAATGTTTCTGGAATGAATGGTTATTTCATATTCGAAATATGACCAATAATGGATCCAGTTCTCACTCTTAAAAAATAAAATAAAATAAAATAATGAATCCAATTTTAGTATTTTTATCTCAACTTGATTTAATGGTGTTATTCTAATAACTTAAATGACAAAAATAGATTTGGTGTTCAGTAGAGTATAGTGTCAACCATCAATTACTAATTGAATTTATTAATGTCAGAGGGGCCTCTCAAAAATCATATATATATATATATATATTTTTAAATTTTATAAATTAAAGCAATGACTAAAAGAGTATGATTGATAAATAACTCAAAAAGAGTGATTCCTCCTACTCTTTTTGCTTTTTGTTCTTCAAGTTGCAAATAAAATACACAATAGACTGCGGTATTTTGGGCATCATAAGCAAATTTCGAATGTGCAATTCTGAAGTCCCCCTTACAATAGTGTCTTTCCTTACTAAAAATAGAAAAATCAATTAAAACCTATAGTTTGTTATCTCGAAAAGAATGTGTGTGTATATATATTGTAGAAGCTAAGGTTTCTAATAGGTGGTCTTTTATAATTTATAAATTCACCTCAGATTTTAGTACACAACATAGGCAAATTGAAAATTTCTCACATATTAATAGCTTGAACAACTTAATGATTAGAGATGATTGGATAGTTGCTGTAGCTGCAACCTGTTATTCCACCAGCGTGGCACTAGAGTAGTTTTTAATCCAAAAGCTAGCAAAAAACATTATTAATACTACCATATAATATTAATTCCTGCAATCCTGATTTTTCTTTTTCTTTGGTTGATTTTCCATTTTAAAGCATGTTCAATTGTAAGCTAGACCATGAGCATTCATAATAAGTTGCTTATTTCTTTAATTTAAATCGTTCAGATTTCGTTCAATTTGTTTTATGTATTTTATTAAATTCTATTATTAGTATATGTGTTATTGTTTTATCAAATCGTGAGGAGAGTAGAGAATAATATATGTACAATTTAAAATTAGTCTATTAGAGACCAGGCAATGTTAACAATAGCTCTAATAAGTAATAAGAGGGAAAGAAACATGAATACGAATACGGATACAGATATAATATGAAATCTGATGTTATAACTTTTGTACTTTAAAATGATAGGCTTTAAGTTCAGAGGACCCAGGTTGAATGGCTTCATGAAGTGGTTTTTGTATTATTATGGACCTTATGGCAGCTTGAGTAATTGACTTGGGCTTTATAAATGGGCCTTCATGTCACAGTTGCACTACCTCTTTAATAAGCAATTGAGTTTTAGTTAAGTAATTGAAATAACTAGTCGCTAACTCGTGCGATGCACGAGATAGTTAAACAAAATTTATACACATTCACTTTTATTGGTACAATCATTTGAAAATAATTCTAACTAATATCCAAATGTAAGAGACACATTGACTTACTATTTAAAGTAGCCTTTTGAAGAATTTACACATATTGTGCAACTGAGCCTTAATTTCTCATTAACAATAAAAGCATGGAAAGAAAATAAAAATTACAACAATTAATTCCATTATCTTTCATGCTATACTTTGTAATTGTACGGAATTAAGTCAACTCAATTTAAGTAGTTGTAATAAAATTGGCTTCTACTATTCTCTATTCTATAGATATATGAACATATTGGATTTCTCAAACAATTACCGGTATTGCAATAGAATAATTTATTATTGAAAATAAAAAACAAAGAAAATCTGTCTATAACTTAAGAAACACAATATACTAAAATTAAAGAGATAAAATTTTCGGAGTACAAAATATTATAGATAATTTTAGAAACAGATTATACACTTAAAAGGGTTAGTAATATATAGCACTTACCCCCCACTATTAGTATACAGACACCAAGTGCGGTCGTCGTAACCCTTTGAAAGAACCTTCCCCAATTGAGCCCTATCAAAAAAAAAAAAAAAAAAAAAAAAAAAAAACCCAATTTACAAAATTGATCCAAAAGGGTCTAAAAAGCACACAAAATTAATTCAAAAACAAAAATATGAGACAATAATTACTTTCCGCTACCAATGAAATCGTCTTTTGTATTGTTGTTCCAAAATGCAACACTTATCTCTCTAAGGCCTTCAATTAACGAAAACACAAACTTCTCTTGGAATACCGGAGTATTATGACCATCTATATACACACACACAAAAAAACAAAATCAGCATAACTCACTATAACTCTATAGAAGCCTCAAAAATATAAAGAGAAATTAAAGGGGTTGAATTCGATATTTATGTTTGGAGAGAGAGAGTTTGCAGAAACTGTGGCTTTATATTTCTTAACTTGAGAGAGGGGTAAGGTTGCTAGGGTTTTGAGATGTTATAATATTTTTATTTTTTATTTTTTATTTTTTAAATATTGTGCTGACGTGGAAAAATGTGGTGCCAGCAAAGGCTTCGGTTTTATATATATATAGATGAATGCAAGCATCTTGAAAATGATGATAAGTAGGAAACACCGAAAGCAGATCAACTTGAATGGGTAATTTGCACAGGGTTGTCTATGTGCACAAAATTCACATTTTTGCAAGGTCTGGAAATCATAAACCATTTCTAAATTGATGAGTAGTATGAAATCATAGACCATTTTCTAAGTAGCCCAAAAAATAACAAATAATCAATTGAAGGCTTTTGTTAATGAATATTCCATTGCACTAGCAAAAAACGAATCAGGTGAGTCCAACTTTATTGGAATGTAGTAAAAGTTAATTAACAAATATCTCTTTTAATTGAAAGCTCTTCCTAAAAAAAAAATATATATATATATATATTCTCAAAATTATAGGGAATCAAATTATTTTCTCAAAAAATAGGTTTGGCTAAATGCTATAATAAATAAGGAATATATTTGTCAACTTCTTTTTACTTTTGTGTATATATAAATAGGAAAAAAAATATTGTTTTCATCCCTAAATTTTTCATGTCATTTTTCTTTTGTTCCTAAACTTTAGATAGTTATTTTTTTATTTTTTGTTTATAAATTGTTGAAAACGTTACATTTTTTCTCCTTAAGCTTTCATACCATATGTCAATAGTATATGGTTTCGTGCTACTAGTTCACCTCCTGTGTCCTTTTTTTTTTTTTTTTTAAATGTAATGTAATGATGGGATCATCTAGGAAAAACGTGTCAAACTCTCTAATGCTAAAGATAATGCTACTTAATTAGAAATGTAGGATTAAAGTTAACGAAATTCGATAGAAGAACCAAAAGTATAATGTTTTCTATAATTTAAGGACAATAAAAAAAAAAATTAAATTTTTAGGAACAAAAATCAAACTTCAAGCTCTTTATATGGACTAAAATATATTTTAGAAGTATAAATACAACAACGACATTTTCAATAAGAAGAAAGCCAAGTTTTGCTTCACTAAATTTACTGTCACTAAACCTCAGATATAGGGGTATATTATGTTATTCAATTAAATTCAAATATATATTTGTATTAAATTTAATTATTCTTAGAAAAGATATAATTGTTTATATTTTATTGGTTAATGAAACCATGTATTTGAATTTGATTGAAAAACTTAATATATTACACCTAAATTTTGCCATAAATATAATGAGGAATTTGTTACTCAAAAGAAAGGCAAGTTTTGCTTTACCAAATTTACTGCAATTAAGAGAAAAATCATACGAGTACCCTCAAAAAAGGACAGAGGCAAAATGGATAGGTAGAGTGTTCTTAAAGGAATCCTAAGCATGCAATTGGTGATAATGATCAGCACGAGTGATGCTTCACCAAATTACTTTGCTAGCTCCTTCACTGTCAAAAATAAAATTGCATGCATTTGAAATATATCTTTAAGGGTTACATTTTTAACCTATGAGAGTGTAATACAAATCTTGTGTTACAATAAACCATAACATGACTATATATAGTAGATTAAACTCTAGACTAATTAATATACTTTTAGTACAAGGAGTCTTAGCTTGCACACATAGAAGGATTGGAGTTGGCTCTATGCTATGGTTGGTTAACTAAATGAGAGCTACCAACTAAATGAGAGCCATTCCAAGATTGACACCAAACCAATAAGTTGGACAAATCAGAAATCACCAGCCCACCACATCCTAACTGCGTGTCTTAATTCTTACATTTAATCTTCAACCATTTTATTATTATTGCAATTAGTTGTGAGCTCATGAAGTTAACTGGTGCTTCCTAGCATTTTTAATAAAAACTTCTAATTATTTATTTTAAATATTAACGTTGATATACAATGTTGAATAAGCTAGAATAAATGTAGAAGTGGAAGCGTAAAATAGAGAACACAAGAATACACAAAGATTACGTGGTTTAGCTTAATGGCTACATTTTCAACATATGAGAGTGTAGTACAAATCAACTTCTAGTTGCCAAAATCAACTTTTTCTTTGAACCATTAAATCCCTAAAAAGGCACATATTAAATTAAATCCCTAAAAAACATATGTTAAATTAAAGAAGATAATTCTCCTTGTTTGATCTTTAGTTGATTTAGAGTTTCTTAATATTATAAACAAAAATAAAAATAAAATTTAAGAAGGAAATTCTAATGTTAATTCGAATTATTTGATCTATCATTGATTTGGAGTTTCTTGATCTTAGTTTAATTGATACTTTTTGGTGTTTTCATCTAAAATATTTAGGATTTAAATCTCTCATCTCTTGACATAATTAACAAATTATTATCTTTTAAGAAAAAACAAGAACAAAAAACCAAAAAAGTGGAAATTGGGCCGTTTTATTCAACCTATTTCTCAAATTCATTTAAAACAGAGCCCAAAACCTATTTGTTTTATTCTTTCACCTACCTATAATAAGAAACAGTGCAAGCAACTCCTCCTAATATTAAACAGGGCCCTTTTTTTTACCTGCTAGTGCAGGTTTGAGTTGTTTCATACTGAATTGCTAATGTTTCTGTCTTATCTTCAGTTTCCATTGAAAGCAGAATGTAGAACACTTTCATCTTAATTTTTTTAATCAATTCTTATATGGTAGATTGCGTTGGATTTAAATCATAGTTTCATGTTCATATCAGCTAGTATTGACAATCGACCTTGATAACTCATTTTTATTTGTAAGCTTTAGGCTTTGATCGTCTTCAATTACAATTGCAACTTCCCTGACAATCTCTGCCTTAACAGGTTGATGACTTGGCCTTCCAAAATATCATCTATTGCCAATGATATTGCACCTCACTACTTCACAGAGAGAGAGAGAGAGAGAGATTCTTAGTATGCATTTGACATTGGCTTAAAAAGCCATTTTTTTTTTTTACTATTTAATTTATTTTTGGTACTATACATGGGTCTCATTGCACTTTTTGATATTAATCATAGGTCTCATTGTACTATTTCAATTACATTTTAGTTTTTTCTACAATACTTTCAGCAAAAGTGTGTAGCATTTGCCTTTTGCAATATTAATAGACGGACTCTATATATTATGGGCTCTATGTTCAGAGGCCTTAAGAGTTAGGACAAATGGTTACATGGTGCGGTATTGGTATTGTCATGGGCCTTATTGCAGCTCGAGTAATGAACTAGGCTTTTTATAAATGGCCCTTCACGTCCCAATTGCACTTCACTACATCTTGAAAATGATGCTAGTTGGGAAACACCAAAAACATATGGTCAGATAAACCTGAATAGGTAATTTGTACATAGTTGTCCTAACTCCTAATGGAGAATGCTAAAGGAATGAGTAATTTTATTTTATCAGTGGATGTCATAGGATGAAAATGTTTCTAAAAAAATTAAATAAAATAAATAGAACTTACAAATTGATATAGTAATGAATATAATTAATGGGCTTCATCAACCACCCAATAAATAAATAAATTTTTTTATTTATTTATAATTTTTGGCATATCAATTAATAAGTTCAATATAGTAAAGCTTGTAATACACCTAACATAACTTTGTCCTTAATATTTCCAATATGAATTATGTTTCTTCCATTGGGGTCGGTCCTACCACTAGGCCAACTAGGCAGTCACCCAACCTCCCTAAGGCCCCCAAATTTGAATCAATAGGAAAATTTCTATACCAATATGATTATAATTTAAGCCTAAAATATTAGCTAATAGATTAAAAAAAAAGTAATGATGTGAACACGACAAAATTTCACAATAATTTTACAACATTCCTAAATTAAATGTCAACTCATTCATGGGCCACCATAAATCTCTAATTTAAATTTCTCACTATGCTAATTTAAGAATGTCGTGACATTTAGTTGAGTCCCTAACATTTCTCACACTAGTTGTTAACAACAACAAAAATTAAGTTTTGTGAAAATTAATCAAGTATCAAAAGGGTTCTCTAGGTAATTTTTTGCTAGCATTGAACACAATATGATAAATAAATAAATATATATATATATATATATATATATAAATTAGGTGAAATCTCACAAATGAATAAGAAATTTTTCTAGAAAAAGTTACAAAAAAATTTAGATGAACAACTCACAAATGAATAAGAAATTCAACAACAAAAACTAAAAATTTTAAATCTAAACAAATTAGAAGAATTTAAAAAAATTAAATATATAAAATCTTCAATTTAAATGTTGTCTGGGGCTCCAAAATCCCGTTGGTCGCTTTGTCTTCCATTACCATGCATGATTTTTGTTTTGCAATAGCTAGCGAATCCAATGAGAGAAAAAGAGGTAGAGATAGAGACTTGAAGGGTTTTTCTTTTCATCTTATTTCATTTTTATTAATTTTAAAAAATAAAATAAAATAAAATATTTATACTTAACTGGGAACTCTTTTGTTTCATTATTTTTAAGTAAATAAAAAGGTTTTAACTAAAAAAATAAGTGTTCCCTCAAAATTATAGAGAATTAATATAGACTAATTCAATATAATAAAATATTTATACTTAATTATAAATCTCTTGATAAAAAGTCAAGATTTTGCTCTTTTTATAATGTGAAGTTATCCATTTTCATCATTAGGAGCGAAACTAAAATTTTAAAAATGAGGGGTCAAAATAATAAACAAATATAAAAATTTAACCAATTTAATTTAAGGTATTGATAAAAGAAATATGAAGAGTTCTAGGGAGGAGGGAAACATATATTTGTTAATTACAGGGGTGAAAATTTAATTCTTGAAAAGTTTGGGGGCCTTAATCTTAGAAAAACACCCTTTCGACCTTGAAAGATAATGCAATAAAATATTAAGATACAAAAGTCATTGAAAAAACACTAATTAAAACAGATAAACAAACATATACTCTTTGGAAAGGAAAAAAAGAAAAGTTTAATTTTGATTAATTGTTTGACTAAGAACAGCTATGTTACAAACTATGAATCTTTCTTTTAAATAACTTGTTTTTCTATTCATGTCTTCAGAACTCCATGCCTTGCAGGTCGAGTTGATAAGTCATCAAACTTAATCAATATCCATATCCGTAACCGTATCCGAATCCGAATCCAAATCCATATCCATATCCACAACCGAATCAACATCCGATCCCAAATTCAAACCCGAATCAACTCGACGTAAACGATTTGAGCCCGAATTAAAAACTTGAACGCGATACGGACCGAGAAAGTTTCAGAATTTGTTGCATCTTTGACTTCATTTAGATCCTTCATAAACACATATATTCTAGTGTTATTTATCAAGGATAAAACACAAGAATGAAATCTCAATTTTATGCTTTCTTTTTATTATTCTTTATAAGCGTTCTGACGTTTTGAGTATTTTAAACTTGTCTGATTTCATATGCTGAATTTCTCAATTTGTTACCTTGAAACTATGCAATACATTGAAATTACATTTCTTTACTTTCGTATGATAATTATTCATCCTGAATTTGGTTTCTTCACGCATGATATGGAAAGTATGCTGGCTGAATTAATACCTGACTACTTATTATTTGGATTAAAAAATGATCTTTGCTGCATGATCTTTCTCTTATTGGGGGTAATCTATACTTATTGCCTATCTCGGATTTTTGTTGTGTTTAAATCCTGGTTTTTGTTTATCTTTTGTTGGCTTATCTAATCTGAAACAAGTTCAATGTTAGTTTGTAAAGCAGTTAATGACAATGGTGGTGGCAAATATCTCTTGTTAATTGTTGTGGTGTTTTTCAAAATATTAGCCATTGAAGCTCTGACATCTCCAGCACTGTTACTTGCATATTTCATATCTTATTTTACTTTTTTTTTTAAATTATTCTACAAATGGTTGCATCATCACATATTAAATAAAAGAATAAGTAAGTTTTATTTGTAATAGACTACAAGATTCCTGCACTATAATTCCAACCTCATTCTCCGAAGTATTCAATACAAATCTTGCTTTACCATGTTAGGATATTATAATTATCAAATTTAGATCGTATTGACCTATATGGACATTTCTGTGGTCTAGTTGGGTTCTTTCTACGGGTGGTTGTGTTCATGGATATAAATTCAATGTGTTTATTGGAAAGTTTTGAGCTGTTTTCAAGTTTATTCGCTTGTTTCTTTGATTATTAGAGAGAAATGTATAGACAAGTAGCAATTCAGGAGATGGTTGCGGAAATTAGGGGGGATTCTGCAATATGCTTGATTATGATAACCTCACTTCTTTAAAGAGATCGAGTATTTTTTACTGACTCAAGTTGTTGCTAAGATGGTAGAGTCAAACAAGAAAGATGTGGCATAAACCTGCACCCTTTTATTTGACAGTGGAACTGAATTAATGAGAACCAGATTCAGAATTTACTGCCACTTTGACTTCTTTAGGCATGTATGTCAATCATTAACCTAGATCCTTCGTAAAAGGATATATAGCAATCTTTTAATAGCTTAATGGAAATTCATCTACTATCAGTGTTCCTGCACTTCAATTCTGCAAGAGACGGAAACTCTATACCTTGTTATTAATTTAAAAGCTAGCGAAAAGCATTATTAGGACTATAATATAATATTACGACCTGATCCGTTCTTACAGTCATCTACAAAAAATTTCCTATACCAAATTTTTGTTTTATTTCAGGAGGTAAACTTGCAATCCTGAATTTTTTTTTTTTTTCTTCTTTGAATATGTTTTCCATTTTGGAGCATGTTAAATTCTAAGCTAGACCATGAGCATTCATAAGTTGATTATTTCTTCTTTAGTTTATATTATTCATATTTATTTTTATCGTGATTGTTTTATTAAATCATGAGGAAAATTAAAATCTGTATAATTTTAAATTCATCAATTGAATTTTTGACTTCAATCAGCTTGATTTTAACTTCTACTTATCAAAATCAACTATAGTTTCTTTTTCTTTTTGGAAATTGTTATTGGGTTCCGAATCATTCATGAAGTGGCAACCAGAAATACCAATGACAATCCAATCCTTGTTATAGGCAAAAATCATAAGAAGAGGAGTTCAGTGACATTAATTTCAACCACGTTTGAATGCGTCTATATGCATACTTTTTGTTGTTGATAATCTGCAATGATATTGAAACTCAAGAAAGAGAACAAACGGGGTAATCTTTTTTACAAACAGACTCAATGACCTCAGGAAGATTACCCTTATTAAAACACAAAAAAAGGACTAGAAAGTAAAGCAAACTTGGCAGTAGCATGAGCTGCTGCATTACAACTTCTCCTGACCCAAACGAAATTGCAACAAGAAAAGGAGTGTGCGCATCTATATGCACACTTTGACATTAAGGATGAAGGAACAACAAGATTTTATAATTAGTCTCTTCTTTTTCACTTATTCAAGAGGACAAATGAGAGCCATTTTTGTTTTACGCGTTAGAGTTTTCTTTAAAATACCAAAGTCACCTTGACACTTTATATATATATATATACACACACTATTTTTAAGGAATTCATTTTTAGTAAAGAATTTTGAGGAATTCACATAGAAACATTGTACAAAATCAAACATATTCTATACAGTTATTGTCCATATGTTTATAATGTACAGAAATGGTGTCTTTCAAGTTTCAACCTCTTATATAAACATCTTTCTTCTTCATATTTTTCTATTCTAGTGACCAAAACCTCATCTTTAAATGGACACTATCTAATTTATTATATAACACCAAAAAATAGAACAAACAAGCAATATTGACTAACTAATATGCAAATTAAAAACAAAAAATAAATAGAGGAAATGGATAGTTCAAGGCTTCTTATTTCTTTCCATGAACGTATGAAATTATATTACTAGGAAGCAATATTGTAAAAGGAATTTTGTTGAACTCTAAAGTCATACTCCATTTATTTATTTATTTTTGAGATAAATAATTTTTATTATTAAATTAATGCTATCTAAATAAATACTCAAAATAGTGACAATTGATTCAAGTAAAATTAAGATATAATATATAATATTATATTTGGTTCTAATACATAACTCTTTACTTAAAACAATAAAAATTAAGACATAATTTCTAATATTATATTTGGTACATAACTCATTTGGATTTTTTTTTTTTTTTTTTGGGGTGTGGGGAGAGAGGGGAACCCTCTCTTTTAAAACTTTTACAACCTAAAAACACATTGATTTATACTTTTTTTTTTTGTATAGATAAATTGGTAGTTGGTTCCCAGGCTTAATAGTCTGGTTTCTCAAAAAAAGAAAAGAAAAGATAAATTGGTAGTTGGTGAAGGAATTTGAATCCTAGCTGTCTCTATTAAAAACACCAATAAATAACAATTAAGTTACAAAACTCTTAACGATTTAAACTTTTTTAAATACAAGTATTTTGATATGAATTTTAAAATGTATGACATCCTAACCTCTCTAATATATAAGGTTTTTTTTTCTCTTATCACAAGTAAACATTTGGGTTTATGGTATCAACCTTGAGGCCCATTAAATTACTTTTGGGCCCTCAATCTCACGACTACTTATGGGCCCTTATTCTCAAATTGCCCATGAAAAAAAAAATGTATATGGAGGCCATTCATAAGGAATAAATGCACTACAAAAGATCCTCTTTATGGCCATAAAAAATGGATGTATTCCTTTTTTTTACTTTCTCTTTTTAAAAATACTTATTGTCACATTCTTAATGTTAATTAAAGACAGTTAACTTAATTGATAAAGTTTTTTTTTATCATAAAATAATTCATTATCTAAAACTAAAATATTTAACTTAGGAAAGTAAGACAACGTAGTTTTGCCCTACTTAAAGCCAGCCCTAACATTGGGCCTATTTTCCCTTTTAGGAAATCAAAAACTAAGCAAGTTAGGTATGGAATTTTTCAAGCTTGGTATTGCATGATCACAGCCTAAATTTCATTACTTTTCCGCATTATTATATGGAACATTTGTCAAGCTTCTTCCACCCCCCCCCCCCCCCCCTCCTCAAATTCAAGGAAGATGAACCTCATTCCTCGATCTCTTGTACATATGTCAAAAAAAATATTAGCTTAACTTGATGGTATTTTCATTTCACCTTTCACATCCTTAATACTTATTTATTTGTTTTCTGACTTGGTTCTTATAAAGGACAATTAGTCCATTCCCCTTTATATAATAGGCTTACCTGTTTTTTGGTAGAAATAATGGACTTACCACAGGTTTGATACTTAGTCCTTTATTTATTGGTGTGTTGAAAATGTGGTGTTCAATTTTTAAGGTAACTACAGTGGTACTTATCAATTACAAGGACAAAGTTTACCTTCAAATTGAGTTGGAGGAATCTCCTCATAAATTAGTATGTCATAAGACCATCCATATGTATTAAATTACATGATTCATTAAAATATTTAAAAAAATTCATATAACTATTGAGTAAATCATATGACTTCAAGCAAATACCAAAAGAAAAAATCAAATGACTAAATATAAACATGGAGAGTTTGTTAAGTTGCCATGTGATGGGTTAGAAGAACATTTCTCCAGTTTGGAAGTAAACTTTACCCAAATTCATACATAGTCTTTCACACCGAAGCCAAAATTATAAAGAATAAAAGAACTCACCACCACCATACCTAAAAACAACAATGGTAAATTTATGCTAAGGACAAATATATATTGCATTGAATTTTAAATTACCTTTATTTGAATCTGAGTCTACAATGATAAAAGTATTAATACACTTATGGCCTCATTTACTAGCTTACCAATTAGATTGCCATTGGGTTTGATGGGACGAATTAGAAATCTCTGCATAATCAATTATTCAAATAGAATTAGAAATAAGAGTGGGTCAAGTGAGACTTGGTACATGTAAAATTAGAATTGTAAGGCCTTTCCTATTCTTAATCTCAGTCCTTCCAATAAACAATCCTTTATACGTATGCCCAAACCAAAATCCCTTCAAGAATCCAAAACTCGGCTCTATTATGATCATGAATGTAGCAGCTACACATATAGTCCAAGCAACCTTTTGCATTTCTTCCGTAACCTGCCTTTTGTATCTCAATTCATTCTAGCATATGGATGGACTCAAGGGCTTGAACTGAATGCAGAACCAAATCCATTAGGCCAGCAGTCTCATTGGTAATGTAGCAGTTACACATATAGTCCAAGCAACCTTTTGCATTTCTTCCGTAACCTGCCTTTTGTATCTCAATTCATTCTAGCATATGGATGGACTCAAGGGCTTGAACTGAATGCAGAACCAAATCCATTAGGCCAGCAGTCTCATTGGTCATATTTTTATCGTCATCATCATCATCGACAAAGTGCCATTTTTGTATAGGTCCATATAGTCACAATATAGCTTCTGGAATATTGAGTTTCCCACTAAGATATAATTGAGTGGGAATATCACATTTGTGCAGACTTGAGACTGCATCTGCTTGTGTCAAAGTTAACGACC